>NW_022990138.1:0-45000 GCF_902827175.1 Gymnodraco acuticeps | reverse complement strand
TTGGAGACCACTATTAAGCAGCATTTGTGTGCAAGCTGTCATAAGAAATGTCCGCCATACACCACATGAGAATACTGTGTATCACTATTCGCCTTGAATTAGAGTGCAAATGTGCTCAGCATTTCATTTAGAACAACTGTGATTACATTTTAAATGTCCTTCTGAAACTATTTTTTATAAAGACCATCTTAGGTGGCCTTTTTAGCTAATGCAGTGTAATCAAATTTGAAACAATAAATACAAGTAAAAAGTGGTTTTCATTCACAATACATTTGAATATATTTGATATACACCAACACGATCTAAATCTAATTGGCTATTATTGACTGGACATGTGGAATGAATGGCAGATGCAATGTGAATTATAATGAAACACTGCCACCTAGTGGATTCATACAGCATTGCAGCTACACCACCAATAGAGGCACTCGTCAATTGGCGTAACACCCAGCATGGAAACTGAATGTGAGAAAGATGTTCTACATTATGTTCTCTCTTTATGTAGGGGTACACTTAGACTGCATGTCGATGGGAAGCAGTGTTCAGAATATACATCATGTTCTTCAGGCACATGGGCAACATCCAAGACGGTTAACTGTCTCAAATCCCGCCTCGACCATTACTGGTCAAACATCACCTTCACTTTGGACTATGTGACTGTTGCCAGCAGCATCCATAGTAAATAAAGAGTCATTGATCTACTTATTTATTTATGAGCGACTAAAAGGCCTTAGGCCTATTACAGCCGTATCCGATTGATTGATTGATTGATTGATTGATTGATTGATTGATTGATTGATTGATTGATTGATTGATTGATTGATTGATTTACATGTGTCAAACGCAAGGCCCGGGGGCCAAATCAGGCCCTTGGTGGATTTAATTTCGGCCCGTAGGATAATGTTTGATTACTATTAGATCTCGCCCACCGGTATATTGCACGCACACCTTCACTCCATCCTGAGGGTCTCCTCAGCTCAGAGCCTGACCCCAAACATTGATGACCTTGCACCCAAGATGAGATGCCAAGTATCTGAGCTAGCATCACAGAGCAGCACACTGAGTTTAATGGATGTTTCCTTCTGCACTTTCTCTCACGACAACAGGGCATGTTTGGTTTTCTCTTTGAGGGGAATAGTTTTGTTGAAGCTGTTGTTGGCCTGTGGGAAAATGTAATCATAAGAAATGAGTCCGGAAAAGCTGCAGATAGAGCCATAAGAAATGAATGCAACTGATTATTTAATGTTTAATGTTGTTTTTATTGGCAATAATTTAAGCTTTGTTATTTCCAGGTTTAATATGTGCAATAAGTTCATTTCAATAAGTTCTGCAATAAACATTGAACCAGTCCGGCCCTCGACGAGTACCCATTTTTTTATTTTGCCCCACTGTGTATTTGAGTTTATATTTGATATAAGGGATGCACTGGCAATTCATGTCTTCAAAGCCTCATATTCCTCAGTTTGCTCTGTTTATGGCCAAACAGGGAATGCAGCAAACTATTTTAGTCGAAAATATGTAATTATTCTATTTAAAGGTGGGGTAGGTAATTTTGGAGAAACCAGCTCGAGTGCGCTAGAATTTGAAAATACACAGCGGAACAAATCTGCCACTTCTTTACAGAGCCCCTCCTCCAACACACACGAACGCGCACATGACCAATGAGGGCACGAGATAAATGTGTGCCCAGATGGAAGGCTGACAGGCAGGTAGGCCATCCAGTTATTTTAGCCGGGCCGGCTCAGATGATTGGTCGTGCTTTTTACAGCGCCACGGCTTCCAGAGATGACATTTTTGTATGGATTTTTTGTCAAAGCATTTAAGATATTCATTGCTATCGGGATGTTAAGTGTATCTCGAGCCGGTTTCTCAAACTTACCTACCCCACCTTTAAGTTTACCTTTTTATAACCAGATGTATCATACTTTATTTGTTATTCTATTCTATATTGATTTGCAGTGGGGTAAAGTAACTAAGTACATTTACTCAAGTTGTAGCCTACTTAAGTACAATTTTGACTTACTTGAGGATTTAACTTATTTCTACTTTGTACTTCTACTCTTCTTCAACCTGAGGATATTAACAAAGTGCCAACCCTCTGTCATCCTCTCCAAACTGATTTTGTCAACATGTCTGCTGGGGTTAAAGATTTGGAGAGTGGATGCTGATGAGGAATGGCATTCAGGATTCAGGATCAGGATGGATGAGCGACAAAGCAGCGACACTTGAAGAACCAATCAGGCCAGCTGCTGCATCCCGTCGAGGAGGAGGAATGGTTTTAAAAATGTCTCCAGGTTTGTTCAGGTTCTTGATAAAGGGTTAGCCGGGGAGGTGGGTAAATGTTTGATCAGCTGGTCTTATTGTGGCCAGGCTCCCCCCATCCTTCAGCAGCAACTATGCACACATACAGTTAACTATACAGAAGGATTGAATGAGGACAGCTACACTATGTATTTACCGGTTAATGGTACAGTTAACCTTTGGATTCAGAAAAACATGATATAGGGCCTAGTCATTGAATTTAACTATTGGGTTAGACATGCTAGACATTTGTCATTTAAATGTGCAGAGATTAAAGGTCTTAAATATTGCTTTTGTTACTTAAAACATGTTATTTTTCCAACATTTAGTTTGACATTGAGAGCTTCAATTTAGACTTTCTTGCCGAGAGTTAGACGAAAAATGCAATACCAAATATATTTGAGTTAACAATATGAACGCGAGTACTCGACAGTACTGATTTTGAATAATCACAATTTCTCTGAAGACGATTAACTTAATGAATAACTTAGCAAAGCCTAGAAGACTACCCTAACACTAATATTGAAACTAATTTGAATATAGCCTTTTCAGAAAATATTAATTGGCAAAATTATGTAGACATTTCAAATTGAATCACATTTTTATTAAAGGTTTTCTGTTTTTGTCCTTCCTCTTTCTTCTCCCTACATTTTGTTATTTGTTGCACAATTTATTTGTCATACTAAGAACTTTACTTACCGCTATTCTTAAAAAAAAAAGAAGAGAAACAGAGAAGCTGGAACATGTGAACTCCATTTATTTAATGTTTCATACAGATTAATGTACAGACATCTTCTCATCTAACTGTCAGCAGGAAAGGGAATAATGTATTTTCAAAAATGTCAAAGTTATTATTTTTTTAATTTGCCCCCAAACAATGTTTTTCAGGGTTGTGGAGAACCTGCATTTCATTAATAAACGTTCTTCCAACTTGAAGCTCACACGTCAATGTTATACATTTTAGTTACATAACTATAAACAGCCTGAACCTGGTCTTCAAAAGAAAATGCAACTTAAGGTTATGGACACGTTATCTTTAAAAGCTTAATTTGTGTATTTTATCCCAGTTTGATCTGGTTTTAAAGCTCTTCCAATGGGTAAGTAAGTGCCCATAATGACACAACAAGAGCTGTAGGTATCATAAAACTGAAGATTCTTATCAAGAATCAGCCAATCATAATTCACACTGGAGAGTACGTTTGTATTGGCAGATGTCCAAGTTTCGGTTTGATGTAAAAACATGACTTTATTACTCTGGATGTCAATGACCCAATTTACAGTAAAGTCTGTTTTCTATGTCCCTCCTTCCACCAGCAGATGTCCATGTTTCCCTGTTTCCTCCATGCTCTCTCACTACAGCTGCTTCAAGCATGCCATTGATGAAATAATGTTTACAGTTCACACTTACCCACAATTCTCAGCGGTGTGTATTGATATCAGAGGGCTCATTTTACACAAAACCTGCACAACAACTGCTGCTTTGAAAACAAAATATGTCCTTTATTGACCCTAATCCCTAGATGAGTGCTTGTAAATGGAAGCAGGGGATTCATTGATTGTCTATTGTCAAATATAATAAGCCAACCAAGGGGTGTATTTAAGAAATGCATAATTTAAGTGTAACTCTTATATTTTGTTGTCTTATTTTGTTTAATACATGTATTCTCCTCTTGTTTAATTATTTACGCTAGTTTTTGCCATTTTAAATAATAAATGGCCCTTTTTTTGCTCAAAGATTCATTATTATAAGCTCATATATTTATACTGAGAGTGATTCAATCGTTAAAATTACATTCTGGATGAAGCTTGGTGTTTATACATTTACCTTTATTACAACACTGTTTCAAACCACATGTGATCTGCTGTAGCTGCTTGTGCAAAATAATCGAAAATGCAAATGCAATTACAAAAAAGGAGAAAATGGGGGATGCAAAATGTTGTAATAATGCCGCAGTCTGCACTGATGTGTGCAAATAAACACTGCGGCAAAGATCGAACCCACACACACACACACACACACACACACACACACACACACACACACACACACACACACACACACAGTGGTCTATAAGCAGAAATGCTTCTGAATAGCACCCTGACTGTCCCTATTTTAACTCGGAGCGATGTCATTGGCGATGGTGGGTTTGTTTACCATATTTGGCGAGGTAGTAACACAGCGCGCCTGGGAATTGGACGAGAGCGGCCGTCATTCACAAAAAGTCTGCCTTCTGGAGCTTTACAAACAAAGCGAGGGCTCACGGGAGTTGTAGTCCAAAACAAACCGTGCTGCACTCAGATTGCTCGAGTAGGAGTGGGAATGTCCCTCCTCTGCGGTGACTTGAACGCCACATATGCTGTATTATATAAAATGTGCTTACTATGATTCACTATGATTATTATTACTACTGGCTGCTACTTCTTAGTTAGACCATATTGCTGTCACAATAATCTGTATGTGATTTAATTGTAGGCCTAAATATTGTTATCTAACACACTACATTCTACATGTTACACGTATTTAATTTGTTAAATACTGCAGCTCCTAACTTAACCTGCAGTGGACTTCTGTACTATTATCTAATAGTGTTTCACCTTTACAAGCTTTGATACAACTTGAATGCAGCCATAATTATAATCAAACATATAATATATATTTGTATGAAATGGACCAATCTGTATTTAGGCCTACATTTGGTAGGCCTACATTACCTAAGTATATTTTGATGCCAATACTTTTGTACTTTTACTTGAGAACAAATTTGATTGCAGGTATTTTACCTGTGGTAGAGTATTAGATATTTCGACTTTTTTCCAAGCACAAGATTTGAGTACTTTTTCCACCTCTGACTCTAGACTCTATACTATGTGGGACGAATAAAGGAATTCTGATTCTGATTAAAGCCACGCCGGTCCTGAACCGCTCTACCTAAAAGACTACAAATCCCACAGGGCGACGCTCTCTTCTGATTGGCTGTACCCATCTGTCAATCACGCATTTCTTCCCCTTCCACTACCGCTCCTACTGTAAATATTTGTGTTTGCTCAACCGGCTGTAATGGTAGAGGACTGAGACAGTAGAAACGGAATACAACTAGAGTGAAGCAAGAGAGAAGGAACATAAAGACGACGGTTTGAAAGTCTGCAGCACACGGACACGGGCTTTTCGTCGAAACATGGATGAACTCAAACATCAAGTCATGATTAACCAGTTCGTCCTGACGGCGGGTTGTGCGGCAGACCAAGCGAAGCAGCTTTTACAGGCGGCACATTGGCAGTTTGAGGTAAAAAAAGGGGAAAGAAAACACAGAAGAAAGGCTTTAAAAACATTAGCAAACGACGGGGTAACAATAGCAACACGGCCGTTAGTTTGAACCGACCTTTAGTTCCAACTGCTAACCAACAGACACTTTTCCAGGCTGTGTTATTTCAACACAAAACAAAGCATTTAGTGTCCTTTTTCGGCCCACTTTTTTTATTTAAAGTGTGCATTAGGTAGATTTAAGCAGCGGGGAACACACAGTACTACAGTAAGCGTATAGCTACCATATCCAATTAGACTTTACTCTAGATTAAATACTATAATCCGACACATGACACAGGCGAGGCCAGCGAGCTCTTACGCAATACATCCTGTAGTATATTTGTATTAAATTATGTAGCCTAGGGAAATTGTATTTTGTGGAGAGCATTCAAATGTTTTCAGCATTGTCTTTATATCGTGTGTTATTCAGATACTCAACTGTCTTTTATATTGTGAATTTGTATTCAGTTGCTGTTAATGTAATGTATGTATGTCTATCTATCTAATGATAATCGTCGTGTTGTATCGACCAGCCTGCAAAACAGTGCATATTTGTTTAGCCTGCAGTGAAGCGAATATAGATGTATCTGCATATATCCTCGCTGCAAGCTCTTTGTATTGTTTATTTTATTATTTACATCGACACAGAGATAAGCAATGTCTGTTCAATGCACTTAAAACCTACAAATAACTGCCTAAAATGTCATTTACTTCATCTCTTTTGTCATTATAGACTGCCCTCAGTGTCTTTTTTCAAGAAACAAATATTCCATACGGCCATCATCATATGGTGAGTGATTATATATATATATATATATATACACAATATACATTGTTCTGTCTGTTTATGTAATTACAGCAAATCCCAATTTCAAGCTAGTGATGTTTTGGGTGGGATGGGGGAGGATAACCAGCCCCTATAGGCCAACAGGGATGATGTTGTACTAACAATAACAAAGCACATGTCGGCCATGTTGTGAGCTTCCAGAAATAAACACACAGGCAGGCAGCAGCACTGCGAGGTGTGTGTGTGTGTGTGTGTGTGTGTGTGTGTGTGTGTGTGTGTGTGTGTGTGTGTGTGTGTGTGTGTGTGTGTGTGTGTGTGTGTGTGTGTGTGTGTGTGTGTGTGTGTGTGTGTGTGTGTGTGTGTGTGTGTGTGTGTTGTGTGTGTGTGTGTGTGTGTGTGTGTGTGTGTGGTGTGTTGTGTGTGTGTGTGTGTGTGTGTGTGTGTGTGTGTGTGTGTGTGTGTGTGTGTGTGTGTGTGTGTGTGTGTGTGTGTGTGTGTGTGTGACATATAAAGATGTAAGGAAATCTCCTCTGTTGTTGCATTGTATCAACTGAGGGGCCAAAAGGAAGGAAGCCCCCTCAGTTTCTGGTCAGGACAGAAAAAATGTCTCCTTCCAGAAAGAGGACAGCTGCCTCTCACAAATAGATCCCCTTGCAGTTGCGTTTGCCTTGAGTTATCCGGCTGATTGGGTTATTGCTGCCCTCGACACCACCACATATATCAGGGACTTTTAAGGGAAGACAAAACAGTGCACATTCACACACAGGGGCTGGACTTTACATTACATTGCATTTAGCTGACGCTTTTATCCAAAGCGACTTACAATAAGTACATTCGACCAGGAAGACACAACATTCTGAAACATTAGCAGTACTTGGGCTTTTTAGCAGCCTTTGTTTGCAGCTGCATGCACCGCAGCATCCAGCAACAGCTGCCCAAGCGTGACATAGATGTGGTGGGGGGGGGGGTTTCTGGACTGCAACTGTAGATCATTTTAAATCTCTGCTTGTGTGTGCGTTTAGCCATCAAACTGCTGAAGTGAAGGAGATGGTGGATAATAGGGGATGTGATCTTTATTGCATTGTGTGAGAGTGTGTGTGCATCTATAGCCTCCGAGGTGTGCAATATCGCCAGTCAGCGTAGGAACGGCTCGCCCTGAGCTGGATCATTATTATAGCAAAGGCAGCCAGTCCTCCTTTATTACCTGATCAAAAAAGAACAGCATCTCAGCGCTCTATGTAGCTCAGGAAACGTCTCACTTTAATTTAGAGAGTAAACAATCTGCCAAGAGCTGTTCTGATTTGTGTGACAAATAGGGCTGAGCTTGATTGCTGCAGACACTGGATAATGAAAGTCAGAAAGCGTCGTATGTTTGTTATTGTTACAGACATTGTGTGTGTGTGTGTGTGTGTGTGTGTGTGTGTGTGACACACAACAGACCTACAGTAGGGCCGCGGGTCCAACCTTCCTGCAGCTTATCAGGCCGCAGTGTTCGTGGGTATACAGATCTAATCCACTTTGCTCTACCTCCCTATCTCTGGATTTGGTTTAGAGTACACACAGACAACATTAGGTTACATTTCGGGTTGCACATGCTGTTGCGGCAATGTTTTGCGTTGCGACACACAAACTGAACTCATCCTTGACATTGCTATTTTGGCCAGAAGCCTCGCCCAAACCCCAACGGCCCGACAGATAGCCTGCAGGCGCTCAGCCCTTGGCAGCGCGGCGGGTTAGGACGTCATGTAGGTCAGCTAGTTTACGGATACTGTTCATTGAGCTGCTTTATGCTATTGTTTTGAGGCCTATATGAAGCTGTCACTTTCCCATGTAACATCCTGGAAACAAAAGCACTGTTGTTTAGAGAATTTGAAAGCATTCAAGTTGTTAGCCATCATGACTGATTTTGTTTACCTGCACTTCACTAATGCATCATTTGTGCATTGTATTCCAGAGGTTTACACCCTGTATCAAATAGTGAGGTGAGCTCGCTTACTCATCAGTAAAGTCTTGTATAATGCAGTGGTGGGCGGAGGATTTAAATAAAGCCCTTGTCATTATTATTTCCTTTTAGCGCTCCCAGACCCACGGGAGTGCCTGTGCTTTGGCACACGATGTAACAGAGCTACAGTCTCTGCACAGACACGCATTAAGACTCGGCTTGTTGTTGCATACACGTGTAAAGTACGTCTGTTTCAGTCACATATGATGGATTTCGGACAGATTCTTTATTCATTATCTGTGTTTTGAATAAAAACGATCTATCTAAAAAACGCTATTTGCACAATGCTAGTATTACCAGGGGAGCTCATTTGATTTAGAAAGAATTCTAAGTGTGTTTTTTTGCTCATTCACAAAAGATAAACACGTTTTATTTTACATATTTATTTAGTTTTCTTCTTTTGTTCAGACCCCTTCAGCTTCCCTTCCAGGCTCAAGGGCGTATGGCACTCTCAACTCTTTCAAGGACATGTCGGGGCCCTGCCTGCCAGTAGCTTTGCCGATATCTGTGTTGATAGGTAATAGATTAAGAGCGGTGAATCATAGAAACAGGAAGCGCTCAAACGTTTGTGTGAGTGTATCTAATTTAGCAGTGATTGCATGTCAGCCACAGCTTGTTACAAAAAACATGACTGATAGTGTGTTTAACAAACTTAAACTAGCTTTATTAAATGTCAGGTCTTTAGCAGGAAAAACATTTTTAATCAATGATTTTATCACTGAGCACAATCTCGATTTTATGTTTTTAACAGAAACTTGGATTGAACAAAATAACAGTGCAGCTGTTCTTATCGAATCAACCCCTCCCAACTTCAGTTTTATGAGTCAGGAAAGAATGCATAAGAAAGGGGGTGGAGTTGCTATTATGTTCAATGATGCCCTTCAATGCAGGAAGACATCTTATGGAAACTTTGATTCTTTTGAATATGTGGCCCTCCGGCTGAAATGCTCCTCTCGAGCTCTGTTCCTAAATATCTATAGACCACCCAAATACTGTGCAAGCTTTTTTGATGACTTTACTGAACTGCTGTCTATAGTGTGTATTGACTTTGACCGTCTAGTCATTGTTGGTGATTTTAACATCCATGTTGACAACCCCCAGGACAGAGGGGCTAAAGAACTGTTTTGTGTTCTTGATAGCTATGGACTGACTCAGCATGTGACGGAGCCCACGCACAATAAGGGGCACACTCTGGACTTAATTATCTCAAAGGGTCTGAATATCTCTAAGGTTGTGGTGACTGATGTTGCACTCTCTGACCATTCCTGTGTTTTCTTTGAGAGCTCTATTTCTGTTCACAAAAATGTTCAAAAAGAGGTAACCACAAAGCGATATTTAACTGAAAACACTAGGGAAATGTTTACTCAGAATTTCTCTTCCACACTTGCCCCTGCCAACATCTCAGTAAATGAGCTAGTAGATCATTTTAATTCAAAAATTAAAAATGTTATAGATGCCATTGCTCCAACTAAGGTAAAGGAAGTGTCTGGCAAGAAAATATCTCCATGGAGAAAGGCCATGACCGTGAAAACAGAAAAAAGAGAATGTCGAAAAGCTGAACGCAGGTGGCGAAAAACAAATCTCCAGGTTCACCTTGAAATCTATAAAGAGAGACTTGGCCTCTATAATTTGGAATTGAAAAACGCACGACAATCGTTCTTCTCTGACATCATTACCAAAAACAAAAACAACGCACGTGCCTTGTTTGCTACCGTCGACAGACTAACTAACCCCCCAGTGTCAGTAGCCTCTGAATTTCTATCCACCAGGGCGTGCAATGATTTTGCCTCCTTTTTCACTGACAAAATTCAGAAAATCAGACAAGCAGTCAGTGCCTCTGCATCAGGAACAGCAAATGTGTTGTCCCTATCTCCACTTAACATCAATTCAGACATCATGACACAATTCCATCAGATTAATGATAAAAACCTAGAGGACATTATTCAACTTCTGAAATCCTCCTCCTGCTGCCTTGATATTATTCCAACAGGATTTTTCAAAGATGTTTTGCCTTGCATGGCCTCAGATCTACTTCATATAGTAAACAAATCTCTTCACTCAGGTATTTTTCCACAGGCCCTGAAAACTGCAGTCATTAAACCGCTCTTAAAAAAGAATAATCTAGATGCTTCAGTAATGAACAATTACAGGCCCATATCAAACCTCCCATTTCTAGGTAAAATCATTGAAAAAGTTGTTTTTCAACAGTTGAGTAATTTCTTGCATTTAAATGACTGTTTTGATGTGTTCCAGTCAGGCTTTCGTCCAAACCACAGCACTGAGACTGCTCTTGTAAAGGTCTTTAATGACATCCACTTAAACACAGACAGTGGCAGAACTTCAGTGTTAGTATTATTAGATCTCAGTGCTGCGTTTGACACTGTTGACCACAGCATATTACTAGACCGACTGGAGAACTGGGTGGGACTTTCGGAAACAGTTCTGAATTGGTTTGAATCCTACTTAAAGGACAGAAACAACTTTGTTTCTATAGGTAAATACACATCTGAGTTGACAAATATGACATGTGGGGTTCCTCAAGGCTCCATCTTGGGGCCTCTTCTCTTTAACATCTACATGCTACCACTGGCTCAGATAATGAAGAACAACAAAATAAGTTACCATAGCTATGCAGATGACACACAAATTTACGTAACAATTTCACCAGGAGACTATGCTCCAATTCAAACACTGAGTAAGTGCATTGAACAAATCAATGACTGGATGTGTCAGAACTTTCTCCAATTAAACAAAGATAAAACTGAGGTAATGGTTTTTGGAGCCAAGGCAGAACGTATAAAAGTTAGCGCTGAGCTTCAGTGTGCAATGTTCAAAACAACAGATAAAGCCAGAAATCTAGGTGTAGTCATGGACTCTGACCTGAGTTTCAACAGTCACATTAAAACTGTTACTAAATCAGCCTACTATCACCTAAAGAATATATCTAGGATTAAAAGACTAATGTCACAGCAGGATTTGGAAAAAACTTGTCCATGCTTTTATCTTCAGTAGACTGGACTACTGCAATGGTGTCTTCACAGGTCTCACTAAAAAATCTATTAGGAAGCTGCAGCTAATTCAGAACGCTGCTGCTCGAGTCCTCACTAACACTAAGAAAGTGGATCACATCACTCCTGTTCTGAAGTCTTTACACTGGCTTCCTGTGTGTCACAGAATAGATTTCAAAATACTGCTGCTGGTTTATAAAGCACTGAATGGTTTAGGCCCAAAATACATTTCTGACCTCCTGCTAAATTATGAACCATCCAGATCTCTCAGGTCTTCAGGGACTGGTCAGCTTTCTGTCCCCAGAGTCAGAACTAAACATGGTAAAGCAGCGTTCAGTTATTATGCTCCAAATATCTGGAACAAACTCCCAGAAACCTGCAGGTCCGCTGCAACTCTGACTACTTTTAAATCCAGGCTGAAGACTTTTCTTTTTGTCGCTGCTTTTAATTGAACTATTCATATCTTAGACTGCACTGTAACTTTTATCCATGTATTTTTTCTTTTAATGTTTATTTTATTAGCTTTTCTTTTTAATGACTGATTTTAAATGCCATTTTCTTAATCTCTTTCATTTTTTGTAAAGCACTTTGAATTGCCTTGTGTTGAAAAGTGCTATATAAATAAACTTGCCTTGCCTTGCCTTGCCTTCAGCAGTGCAGAATATAATATTATAAGATATATTATATTAATGAATTATAAATTAAAGTTTTCACAGCATTTGAGTGCAAACTCAGTCACTGTGACTGATTTGCACTGCAATAAAGTCAATATGATATTGTTATTTTGAATAAAAGCAAATGCCTAGCCTTGACTATATATCTGGGGGGTGTCAATTAGGGGTGCACGATTTTGGGAAAACATCTAATTGCGATTTTTCTGACAGATATTGCGATTCGATTCACGATATTTGTTTTTAAGCGACCCAACGGAAGTTTATTGTAAAATGCGGCCATAACTCCGGCTAGGAAGGTCGTATCAACGTGCTCCCGTCTCTAGCACCCCCGCAGCCCGAGCTATGAGTGAAAGAACTAAACTTACAGGAAACTTCCGTTGGGTTGCTTTAAAGTCGAGCTTCAGTTTAAGATTCACCCTGTAATAGAAACATGTGATGGAGCATTACTAACCTGACTCAGAAACCATCTAAAGCTCCATTGGAAGCCATTTGGAAAGGGCGGGCACTTTCAGAAATACTTGGCAGGTGATTGGATCAATCTGTCTATCACCTTCTATGATGGGCCACTTCTGATTGGTTAACAATGGCTGGTACATGTGGAGCACAGCACTTTTGATTGGTGTGGAAGACACACAAGAAAAAAAAGAAATGTAGAAAAAAAAAAATGTTAAAAAAAATCGCAGGCTTTGCGATAAAATCGATTAATCGTTCAGCCCTAGTGTCAATACATCTGAGTAAAGTAGGCAAGGCAATTTTATTTATATAGCACCTTTCAGCACGCGACAATTCAAAGTGCTTTACAAAAATAAAAACAAAAGACAGTAGAGACTAATATTTATATTGTGTATTGTATATTTATGTTTATATAATATTAATGAAGCCCTCTAGCGCCCCTGAATTTGCAAGAATGTGGTCAAAACTTCATTTATAAATCTATTATAATATAATATATTGTATACTGGGAATGAGGCAGAACAAATGTCTGAAGAAAACCAAAAACCCATATTAAATTATTTTCGTTTATTCACGTGGGATTTTTTTTTAAGGACACGACAGATTTGCACGGGATTATGATGACAGACGACCCGCTGCCATTGTCACAAATGACTAGAGGTCCCTAGTTTGTTCTGGTCCCGTGCGAATAGGACTAACGGCTTACATCTTCACTTTGTTACATGATGGACACATGAGCTCAATCCAACCTGCTCTGGTGTTTTTTCTTTTTGCAACCTCTCCCGTCTACTCCCAGTTTTCTCCTCTGCACACACCCTGCCTTTAATAACGCTTCAACCGCGCCACATTCCTACGGGATGCAAAGCTCACACCGACCCAAAATGGACCCTTTCACAGCACAGTAACTAAAAACACAACTTTATATACACTCTTAACTCCTCTTGTTTCCTCCCTCACAACCTCAGTCTGTTTACAGAGGCCGGAACACAAGGCTCTAAAATTCAGTTAGCTGTTTGTTTACTGTCAGAGGATTTTATAATCATGCCCTGTCCTCATCATTTTGTTTTAGCACGAATCTCAAAAGCAGTAACCGCCCACAGAAACCGCAGATCAGCACTCACACTCTGAATGCACGAGTTGTGTTTGTGTGGCTCCTGGCTGTTTGATGCTAATCCTACTTTAGTGAATATCATGCACATATTCTTGCACCCCTGATTTTTTAGTTTTCATGCATATTCTAGGAATGTGCCAAGTAGGGCTGCAACCACTACATATGTTCTTTATTTATAAATCTGCAGATTAATTTCTAGATTTACCCTTTAAACATGTGGTCTATGAAATGTGAGATAATGTCCATTCCAGTTCTGCATAGTCCAAGAAAATCTCTTTAAATGTCTTGTTCTGTAGGTCCAAAATCTTAGTATTCAGTGTTATATAATTGAACACAGAAAAGCAGGATATATCCATATTTGAGAGGCTGATTTTAAATGAAAATTGGGATTTTGTATCTAATTTGAAGCTATTTTTTAAAATGAATCACCTGAATAAAGTCAGTGCTATTGCTGAGACTTGCAACGACAGTTTCAAAAAATCTATTCCTCATTGTCAAAATGATTTGTCATTTGTAAGCAAAATGCCTCAAAATGGCTGCTTGTGTGCAAGGGAAAGATTTTATTCTACATCGATGCACATGAGCAACTAATGGAAATCAGCCGTTGTGACTTTTTAATCATGACCTCTGGACAGTTAAGTCTGTCTATCTTTGAGTACATGTGTCATTGAATTTGGAAGGAAAAACACGGACACAAAACATCAATATCAGCGTTTCCATGATTAACACCGTGTGGGGGATGTACAGCCACTATGAAGTGAATGAATCATCATGTGAGGAGGAAGTAGCCTCGCTGGATGACTTCCACTACTGTCTGGAAACATGTGACCCCATCATGTGACAGGGGGACGACGGAGCTAAGCCACAAAGCCCGCTTCACGTGTGTTATGGCCGTTTGAATAAAGCGGGTCCTCATTCGGCAGCCCTGCAGTGAAGTCAGCAGTGTGGTGTGATGTTAAAGTATGTTGTCTTTAGTAGGTCAGTAGTAGAAATAATCTGCTCAAATATTTCACATCCTCTCATATCTGCGCTCGTACAGTTGATCCCCTTCCTGTTCTCTCGTTGATACGCTGTTATCGCTGTAGAAGAAAAAAGAGACTGTTGTAGTTGCTGCAAGATGTTTTGTTTATTGTCAACACTTTGCAAACTGCACTTTGAAAGCGTCAATTATTTGTGTTAGAAAAAACATACTTTCATTTTGTTTTAATTTAACAAGCAATGTATTGTATTTAAGCAGTATCGCAGCTGAGGACACTTCAAAGGGGCCCTTTACGCTTTTTGGGTTTTATTGGTTTTAGTGCATGTAAATGGTCTGCAGAGGCTTACATCCCTGTGTTAGGGAGTTTCTCTTCCACACACCCCTTGAAACGCCTCCATTGGACTCCTTTGTTAACTTCCTTAACATAGTGACATCACTATAGAACACTCGCTCTTCTATTGGCTTTTGCTCCAACACATTGCACGTTATAGGCTAAGGGGCGGGACATCTCTAAGCTGTTGACCAATCACCGGCCGGCTAACCAAATCTGAGCATTGCAGCCTTTTTTCTTTCTTAGCACTCTTGCCTTTTACACTCAAAGATATGGTTTCCTTTTTAAAACAATAGTGCAGCATAAGCAGTAAGTCACTTGAATAGTTCCTCCTCTTGCTCAACACCACCCAGCCTGGCCTATATTCTGCAAACCAACAGGATCATGAAGAAACAAAACGGCTCGTTGTTTTTACTGAACACTTTTTTATGGTGCTTTTCGTCACCGCCATCACGCACGAAGTGAATGAAACTTACATTTTATGAAGGGCAACGTTCAGTACCGACTAAACGTGTCGTAGCAGGACCGTATTGGGCACAGCAGGGCGGTGATAAAAGGAGGCGTGAGGTTGTTTACGGCTGTTTCCTGGCAATATAAACACCCAGTAGAAGAAAAGATCTGGGTTGTGTGCGTGTGTGTTTTTAAAGGGGTGGTAACTACAAACATTCCGTTATGGTGTCCGGGTGTGGCCATAAAAGAAGGATTTTCTCGAAATCTGCACTATTCTCATCCCTGTAAGATCTCAGTGGGATTTGAAGAGTGCGGTGCGCCCATGCAGAAGGGCAGGGGTATAATTACCTTCATAAGTCATGACAGCACGGACGACTGTCTGCTCCTTTTCCTCTCTCTATATGCGTTCATCATCCCTCTGCACGAGATGGAGGAAGGCTGACTAAACTATATAAAGGAAACTTTGATTGTTTTTTAAATAGCAGCGAGGAATCAATAGCTTCTACTTAATGTAAAATAGGCTAACAGTAAGGCAATGCCAGGTATTGGGGTAAAGATACAACAACACAGTGCTGCTTTGTGTCTGCCACAAAAGAAACAAGGTGCTCTCTGTTCCGCTGCAGACATTTGCTTATGGAAGTTGATTAAGTGCAGACCCATGTGAAATCCAGCTTCCATTGTTTATATATATATATAAGTCTGTGTGCATTAAGATCCCGTGGGTGTGCATGCAACAATGTGACGCATTCAATCTGGTTTATGTTGATAATGGGATTATCTGTTCCTGTATATGCATGGGTGTGTGTGGTAGTATATAAAAGGGGCCTTATTCTGCTAATTTTCAGGTTTGTATTGTATGTAGTTTAATGTTCAAAAAGCTCTTTATTCTTCTCATACTGCCTGTGCTGCAGCACCTCTTTTCACCCTCTGTCTGAAACCAGAGCCCAGTCTGCTCTGATTGGTTAGCTGGTTAGCGGCTCTGTTATGATTGGTCAACCGCTTAGAGATGTCCTGCCCCTCAACCTATCACGTACAATGTGTTTGAGCGCTAGCCAATAGGAGCACAGAGGGAGGGAACACATGGATTTGAGCCTTTGCAGACCATTTACATGCACACAAAACATATAAAACACTATAACACTCTGTTGGAGGAGCCTGTGACCTAAGATTTTCATCGCATAACTGTAGCTATGTTCGTATGACAAAATAAAGAACCTTGAACCAGTAAAGGGAACACACCAAAAGCATAACGGGGCCTCTTTTAATCTAATACATTTTGTAGTTGCAATATTAGCTTCTGAAACTTTGAAGACAAGATCATTTAGATAAAGCGATTATAGTGTCTCATTCAGTCGTACAATAATGATGCTCTCTTTTTGTTTTGTGTTTCAAATCAGGCACACCCCTTACCAATTATCTTTAAAAAGTACAACACTTTCATTCATGCTAGCATGCCCCCCTCCACCCACCACACTCTCACACAATCCTGTGGGAAACTCTGGTCCCTAGAAAGCCTAACCCCCCCCCCTCAGCCAGGCTGTGGTATGTTTAGTTAGATGACGGAAAGAGAGAGTCTAAATTTAAAGTAGAAATCACATTGGAGTTCAGGAAAATCCACTGCAGATAAAGTTATTTTTGGAAGTTTAACAAATGTGCAATGTTTCCAAAGTCAATACGTAACTGTAATCCCAACATTATAACCTAAATATGTTATGAGCTAAACATATAAGCTACATGATTATGATTTTTGCCAAAATGGAGCAGCCACAGTCTGTGGTTGTCTGAAGCCGTGTGTCGTTCAGCAATGTCAGCCACATCTGAAGAGGCTCGGGCTCAGCATGTTCCAGCGTGTTGCCCTGCATGTTTCCTGGAGCACGGCTTCCCAGAAAACCTAACCGCAAACACACACACACACACACACACACACACACACACACAAAGGCGTGTACGCAGACACACACACACAGGAACTTTGGCTGTACAGGGACTCTGGGAATGGGAATCCATGTGGGATGACTGTGCAAGGACCAGATGTGTTTGAGTTGGATTAAGTTTCACACTGATTCTTGGAGTCACTGAGTACACACACACAAACTCACACAGGGGTTAGGTTTATTTGGGAGGATTGACAAGCAGCACATGGGAATTTGTGTGTTGCATAAAGCGAGTGTTGTCATTGTGTTTCAGTGGCCTCTTTTTTATCTGTAGCACTGCAGTGGCTCGGGTCATCCTACTGCTGCTACCTTGTCCTACTATTCCTGAGCCGTCACCTTCCTCAGCCTTTTGTATCCCTTTTCTAATTCCCTGACTTAAATTCATGACCCTTAACTCCTCACCAGCCACCGTTTGATCCTGCTTCCTCTTCAATTCCCACATTAGATCTCTAAGACTTATGGTCCTTACACACCAAGCCGATTTTCGGCGTCGATAGATGTCTGGCCGTCGATGAGCGTCCTGTCGCCCTACTCAGATTGGTGTGTCCCGTCGTGTCTTTTCGGCCGTGCCGACACCTTCAGCCGCCGCTTCAACATGTTGAATCGGGAGACTGTCGGTAAAAGAGATCACTCTGATTGGCTGTTCAGCTTAGCGAATCAGTGCATGAGAAGCTAATCGGAAGTGAGGGACCCAAACAAACGATTAAGAAGGTTCGGGAAAGCCCCGTGAGCTTCTCGCTGTAGAGTGAAAATGGAACACGCTATTTGTTGTTTGTTTATATCACGCGGTCTGTTCTTCTTCTCTCGGTTATCACGCAGTCTGTCTTCCGGTTGTTACCTCTTTTGAATGACGAATACACACTACCGCCACCTGCTGGTAAGGAGAGTTATTGCCACTCACGCATGTGCAGTTCCTACGTGCTACTTGGCCGTCGGCTGAAGTCGTTGCGGTGTGTTTCAGTGCGACTGTTGGCCAAGACGCAGGAGACGTGAGGCGACACAACAGTCGGGTCTGTCGGGACGTGTTCTTTGGTGTCAGCTTGGTGCGTAAACCTTAAGACAGTGACTGGACTTATTTCACCATCAGCAGCTAAAACCCTCTTTAACTGGGCAATTCAGTAATGAACATATTTATTATTGTAATATATTAGACATTGTTCACATTTTGACTTTGACTTCTTATGTTTTTTATTTACAACTTAAAGATTTTATCTTTAAGTTGCACATATTTACTTTAACTACAAATGTTGATATACATATCTTTATTATCTTTTTATTGCCCATGTATGCCCATGTAAGAACTGCTACTGTCACAAAACCACATTTCCCCTCTGATTATTCACTGATATAAACGTTATAATAAAAAAGTAAAACTAAAGTTGATCTACAGTGTGTTTCCCCTTTGGCTCGCTGTGTTTGAGTTTCATCATAACCATTTTGTTCTGCCTGACGACGACCTTTGGCCTAGTACTTTCTGTTGCCAGTAGACAGGCCAAACCCCTTTTTCTAGATATGACTGGGTCACTGAACACCTATTGTTAGTGCGTTAGCCATTGTTGTGAGCAGTGCAGTTGCTGACACAAAACATACGCTCCACTCAGACCCAGTTCTCCGCTCTTCTGCTTTCTTTTCCTTTCTGATCTTCCCTGCCTCTATTTTCATTCTTCTTCTTATTGCACAGTGGGATAATACACTTGCACAGCCTGGCTAATGATCAACTGATTCCCTCGTGAGCACAAACCCAAACATATCCCTATGTGTATATAATATGAACTCACTCCCGGGCTCAGCTGCTAGAATCTGGGCGAGGTTGCAGGAGTGAGGGGTCATCATGGGGAAGGAAGAGACACTTGAAACGTACAGCAGCACCTGTCAAATCCTGTATTTAGTTCAAGAAAACAAACAACGACGTCCAGACACTCCCATAAAACCTGAGTGTCACCTCCTGTTGATGGGACATACAAACAGACGCAGAGTGGCTCGTCTGGTTTAGCGATGTGTTTTTTGGTGTCATTATTAAACCTCCATTAGATAGTAAGGTGTAAAGGAATGGCTGCTCTTCATGCTCAGATTGGAGAGGATGTGGGCAGACAAAGATAAAGTATCTCTGAGATTAAACTGTATATGTAGCATTAGTTGTAGTTTTATCAATTTGTCCACACATGCCAGCTTTTGCTTTGTTTATTTATTTAAGATATGTGTTATCAGTTGAGGAGAAAACAGCAAAAACCAACCATGAAGCAGTAAACTAGTTAGTTATTTTAAATCTCAAAAACACATCTTTAGGGTCTAAGGCAGGGGGGTCAAACTCAAACACACAGTGGGCCAACATTAAAAAAATGGGTACTCGTCGAGGGCCGGACTGGTTCAATGTTTATTGCTGAATTTATTGAAATGAACTTATTGCACATATTAAACCTGGAACTAACAAAGCTTAAATGGTTGCCTATAAAAACAACATTTAATAATCAGTTGCATTCATTTCTTATGGCTCTATCTGCAGCTTTCCCAGAGTCATTTCTTATGAGTACATTTTCCCACAGGCCAACAACAGCTTCAAAAAAACTATTCCCCTCAAAGAGAAAACCAAACATGCCCTGTTGTCCTGAGAGAGAAAGTGCAGAAGGAAACATCCATTAAACTCAGTGTGCTGCTCTGTGATGCTAGCTCAGATACTTGGCATCTCATCTTGGGTGCAAGGTCATCAATGTTTGGGGTCAGGCTCTGAGCGGAGGAGACCCTCAGGATGGAGTGAAGGTGTGCGTGCAATATACCGGAGGGCCAGATCTAATAGTGATTAGAAATGATCCTGCGGGCCGAAATTAAATCCACCAAGGGCCTGATTTGGCCCCCGGGCCTTGAGTTTGACACATGTGGTTTAAGGTGTTCAACAATATGTAAGGTGTCCCTTTATGGTGATGTTCAGTAACTAATGCAAAGCAGATATATAGGCTGTTGCCTGGCATTCTTTGGTTTGTTTTTTTAAAAAGATCTCCATTTCCAAGTCGGTTATACATGAAAATATTTGATTTCTCAAGCATACATGCAGGGAAGCATTTGTATTTACATCTGATAATCCCCCCCCTCAGCACAGTCACATGCTTGGTAATTCATCATGGCTGCATTGAGATCAAACTGCAGCTCTGCAGCTACCAACAGAAAGCTAGGCTGCATCTTAGAAACACTCCCTATTTAAACATTTAACAGGCAGAATCATTTACAGTTAATTTAGCGCCTGACTTCTCGTCTTTATTCCATCTACTCTCCCACTGGGTTTCTGTTGGCTTCCCCTTTTTTACTTCTCTCTTTTATTAACTTTAATCTGCCATGCTTTTCCATTTACCCCTCATTTCCACAGTCCTCACAGGGCATCAGTCAGAATCAGCCCTACCATTACATGAATGTACAGCAGCAGAAGCAATACACTGCACTCACATAGGGCTGAACGATGAATCGATTTTAAATCGAAATCGCGATTTGAAATGATGCGACTTTAAAGCCTGCAATTTTCTGTAACTTTTATTTTTTTTTAAATTACAAAATGTTGTTTTTGTTCTTCTTGTGTGTCAGTCATCCACACTAATCAGAAGTGCTGTGCTCCACATGTACCAGCCATTGTTAATCAATCAGAAGTGGCCCATGACAGAAGGTGATAGACAGATTGATCCAATCACCTGCCAAGTGCTTCTGAAAGTGCATGCCCTTTCCAAATGGCTTCCAATGGAGCTTTAGATGGTTTGGTGAAACAAAGCATCTGGGTCAGGTTAGTAATGCTCCATCACATGTTTCTATGACAGGGTGAATCTTAAACTGAAGCTTGACTTTAAAGCAACCCAACGGAAGTTTCCTGTAAGTTTAGTTCTTTCACTCGTAGCTCGGGCTGCGGGGGTGCTAGAGACGGGAGTACGTTGATATGACCTTCCTAGCCGGAGTTATGGCCGCATTTTACAATAAACTTCCGTTGGGTCGCTTAAAAATAAATATCGCAAATCGCAATATTTGTCAGAAAAATCGCAATTAGATGTTTTCCCAAAATCGTGCAGCCCTACACTCACATCCACAATATGTCTTTTGTGCAATCCATAAATGGAAAAGTGTATTTTGTTGCATCCTTGTCTGTGGTTATTGAGGTTTTCACTGCCAGATTACAAGTAAATCCGGCCCCGAATGTCAGTCATTGAATGCTACACAGTCTCACTAGTTGCTTGTTTATTGGCTTGGAAATAGTCCTGGTAAACTGTCATCTGTTGAGGTTACATATCTGGGAAGCATGTTGTCAAAACACTTCCCGTAACCTTACCGTAGCTAAACATGGCCGACTCGTCTGTGCTCTTTGCCAGTAATTTGATATATCGAGTCGGCATTTCACAGGCAAGGCAAAGTATAACCTCCATTTGTCTTGGCCAACATTCGTCCACTTATGTCCATAAAACATTGCTTTTTGTGGTCATTTGAGTTGCTAGGTCTATCATACTGTATATGCAGCACTCAGGACACAGACCTGCATTATCACTGTTGCCAGATTTGAATGGGATTGTTCTCACATGTCCTAACAAACCAAACAAAAGGAGGGACTATTTCCTGAAGCATACACATGTTTGACGTTGATGAACCAAAGACTAGTCCAGACCTGATGAAGGTGAAAGCTCAGCATCCTCCCACATTTCTAACCCTAACCACCAGTTAAAAGAGGCGCAGTCACCGGTTAGTATCTCCTAGGCCAAGTTTAACCTCCATTTGTCTTGTTAGTCTTAGCTCGGCCAACACTCGTTCATTCGTTCGTTTTGGCCATAAAACACTTTTTGTATATATTAAAACATACTGTAAGCAGCAGTTCATATCTTTGTTATCCTTTTTTTCTTAACCTTAATTGGATTCGATATGACTTGATGTTCTTTCCAGTATTATACAGCTTTCCATCCTTAGTCATAGTTTGAGTGTAACATTTGGATTAAGAGCATTTTGACAGATGTGACCCAAAACTATTAAGGAGAATAATGCTGATTTGAACACATTGTGGATCAAATCCATCAAATCCTACACATTTGTCCCGAAATATATATTTGTTTGCCTCATCAGATTAGACTCAACTAACAAAAACACATAATTCCTCAAACCATGAGTGACTTTGCATTCTGCTCACCAGATGACCAAAACATGTTTTGAAGTGGCCGTGAATGCAGACTCCTCGTCTTCTGTTTGCAGTTGTCCGCCATGTGTTATTCTAAGGAGTTGGCAGACTTGCTGTAGTGAAGAAACATTTCCCGACAGTCACACTTACCAGCCACCGTCAGCATGTGTTATTGTGAATAATACCCAAACTCTTAAGTATCACATGTCATAACTATCTTATTTTTATAAAGTTTGGGATCCAGCTTAAAACAAAATCCAAACACACAACTATGTTTATGTAAAACAAGTGTCATTTTGCATGTGCTAAAATGATGTTATTGTTACAGCTGTACGAATGATGCTGACGTATGAATTACACTGAACGGCTTGTCTCACATATCTCTCTGCACAGTTTCCTGCAAGTGCCGACTTACAGCGTGTGAAGTGGGAAGTGAGAGAAAATATGGAGAAGGGAGACATGTTTTGGGTTCAAACTAATCTTCTTAACTCGGTAAACAATGTAGAACAACTTTAGTTTCCAGCAAAGTATTGTTTGGCAAATTGTGATGAGAAGAATTAATAATACAGCAATCATTGGTCAACCTTGTTCCTCAAGAGATGGTGAGCAAACAAGAGATGATACAAGAGAAATAAGTTGACGTTTTGACCATATTTGGCTTTAGAAATTGTGAAATATTAATTAAAACAATAATACACAAATATCAGCTGGAACTTTATCAACAATGAGTTTCTCAGTACTGCTTTAATTTGACTTGTTTGGTCAATAAGGAAGTATGATGTCAGGGATGACGTATTTACCAGGAAGTAAGCTGCGCATGGGTTCCGTCGACTAAAAAGCAACGGGATTTCTCCATAGGGTTTTTGAAAATAGCTCGGAATAAGATCTGTGGAAAACGAACCTGTTTGATAAATCCACGGTTTGTTCAGCCGGATAATCTCCACATGTCTATCCTACTTTTATAATTTTCTAATCATAAATCTAATGGCCAGAAGCTACATGCTAACTTTATGCTATAAAGGAACTACAGCCGAGTCCAGCAGCACGACTTCAACGTCACGCCAACTTAAGATCCATATTCAAACATACAGATTCTAAATGGAACAAGTTGAAGTGTTTGTTTGAACAGTTTGCAGGAGGCAGGTACTTGCTTTCAAGCAGAACAGGGCAAACAAACTTAGAGGAGTGTTTACGTGTTCGGCGTAATGACGTACAACGGCCTCCACAACTTCTGTAGTCCTATTCAGCCACTTGGTAACAACCATCGTTTTTCAGACACGTCAACTCTTCAGAAATCACCAGCGGGGTCACTGCTGATGTGTTTAATGTCGTAGAACAAAACGTGACCCGTCTCTTCAACGGGTTTCAACCACAGACCTTATTTCCAGCTATTTTCCAAAACCCTATGGAGAGATCCCATTGGCTCTCAGACGAGGGAACCGGAAGTGGTAAAATGCTGACTCACTACCGGGTTTTAGGACTCATCACCTTTCGAAATTGCAGTAAATCCAATATTTGGTAATGTTGAAATATGCATAATGTTTTTCTGAATAAAGTATTATGGTGCTGCAAAGAAGTCCAGTTGTTTTAGAGACTCAATTAAAAATCCTTGTTTTGTTCATATCCTCTTAAAATCATTTACTCCAACATCATGAATCATATCTCACAAACTCACCTCTTCAATCTGGCTTTTAATGTGTGATTGTTTTTGTATTATTTGACTTTAACTTTAACTATATATTTATTTGTTGTTCCTTTCTTTTCTTTTCACTATATCTGTAAAGTGTCTTTGAGCACCTGTGAAAGCGCTAACAAAATACATCTATTATTATTATATCAGAATTGCTTTATGGGTCAAAAAATAGGGGGTGGGTGTGGGGGCTGGACAGCGCCACAGATCTCCGTCCCGTCAACAGGAGATCTGTACTGCTTCCTCATAACAACAGTAGCCATGGCAACCCCTCTCTGTTGGCTGTGTTTTGAACACAAACACGTCTCTCCATCTGTGTGTCTTGCAGAAATGGTTGGACCTCCCTGCAGTAACACACCTTCTGTTGTGTGTGCTGCGACATGCATGTTATTTGTAACACTCCTACCTACATTTGAGTTCTTATTTTTATACTTATTAGCCTTGTGTGAACTCTGACCTGTCCTATCCTATCCAGTGTTTCCCTCGTGTTGCTGTTGCTGCTTTGACTACTGCATTTCCCTACAGGGATTTACAAAAGCAATGCAGCTTTACAAAAACATTAAAAGACAAAGTGTAACAAATGGACTACAAGATTAAATGCATACAAAATGCCAAGACAGCACAAATTAAAGGAAGATAAATGGAATAAGACCGGTATAAAATACAAGAATAAAATGTACAGCAAAGTATAACTAATGTGGTTCTATTGGCTAGCGCTTCAACACATTGTATGGGATAGTCTTAGGGGCGGGACATCTCTAACAGCAGACAGAGCCGGCCAGCTAACCAATCAGAGCAGACTGGGCTCTGGTTTCAGACAGAGGGTGAAAAGAGGTGCTGCAGCACAGGCAGTGTGAGAACAATAAAGAGCTTTTTGAACATTAAAGCATGGAGACATGTAGAGACACTACATACTGATATACACCTGAACATCAGCAGGAGAGGACTCTTTAAAGTAGAGACACTACATACTGATATACACCTGAACATCAGCAGGAGAGGACTCTTTAAAGAAGAGACACTACATACTGATATACACCTGAACATCAGCAGGAGATGACTCTTTAAAGTAGAGACACTACATACTGATATACACCTGAAAATCAGCAGGAGAGGACTCTTTAAAGTAGAGACACTACATACTGATATACACCTGAACATCAGCAGGAGAGGACTCTTTAAAGTAGAGACACTACATACTGATATACACCTGAACATCAGCAGGAGAGGACTCTTAAAGTAGAGACACTACATACTGATATACACCTGAACATCAGGCAGGAGAGGACTCTTTAAAGTAGAGACACTACATACTGATATACACCTGAACATCAGCAGGAGAGGACTCTTTAAAGTAGAGACACTACATACTGATATACACCTGAACATCAGCAGGAGAGAACTCTTTAAAGTAGAGACACTACATACTGATACACCTGAACATCAGCAGGAGAGAACTCTTTAAAGTAGAGACACTACATACTGATATACACATGAACATCAGCAGGAGAGGACTCTTTAAAGTAGAGACACTACATACTGATATACACCTGAACATCAGCAAGAGAGGACTCTTTAAAGTAGAGACACTACATACTGATATACACCTGAACATCAGCAGGAGAGGACTCTTTAAAGTAGAGACACTACATACTGATATACACCTGAACATCAGCAGGAGAGGACTCTTTAAAGTAGAGACACTACATATTGATATACACCTGAACATCAGCAGGAGAGGACTCTTTAAAGTAGAGACACTACATACTGATATACACCTGAACATCAGCAGGAGAGAACTCTTCAAGTAGAGACAATACATACATGATATACACCTGAACATCAGCAGGAGAGGACTCTTTAAAGTAGAGACACTACATACTGATATACACCTGAACATCAGCAGGAGAGGACTCTTTAAAGTAGAGACACTACATACTGATATACACCTGAACATCAGCAGGAGAGGACTCTTTAAAGTAGAGACACTACATACTGATATACACCTGAACATCAGCAGGAGAGGACTCTTTAATAAAAGGCAGCAGCAAAAAGAAAGCAGCTTGTTTATCTTAGCGTTTATTGAAGGTTTAACTTTCTCAACAAGAACAACTTGACTGTATATTTCTGTTCTGCTGTGGGTGGGAGTCGATCTTTTCCTTTTTTGATTATTTCTTTCCCTAAATGACCCTTCTCGATGGTTAGCTTCTAAAGGCGACAGGCACCCACTTGTTTGGGTTAACTGAGCTGACTCTTCTCAAATTACCACTCTTATGTGTTTTGGAGACATTTAACTGAGTCACAGTAGCCTCAATTTCGAAACAAGTTTACCTCACCAGACCTCTCGCCTTGTGTTTCCTAACAGCAGTGAGCTTACATGCACCCACACAATAAACAGTGGTTGCAAACTGCTTTGTTATTCTGCCTTGCCCAGTCGCTGTGTATTTACTCAATGTTTGCTCACAGATATCTCACAGCTGATTGTTCACGATGGCGGCTGCTTGCTCTGTTGTATAGTTCTTATCAAGCTTTATTTCTGTGTAATTACACACTGCTGTTAGGGGTGTTAATAATCAACCCTGCGACCGCTACGACGATAAGATTTTTTATTAATGTTTTCATTTAAGCAGAAAGCAGCTGAGTGGAGCAGCTTGGAGATAAAATGAGAATGAAATGAAAAAGGTTTTATAATACCTAATAATAACACAGTATTACCCTAGTTGCGCTAAAACTTGCTAAAACATCGCATTAGATTTTAGTGTTCTTAGTGTCTTAAATCTTTAGTTTTTTGTTGATATTTAGATCACAGCGGTGCGGTAAAGCGACTGCAGTACCGCTCCCGCTGCTCCGATTCTCCGGCCCATCTCACGCTCCATTGTTCCCTCACTCGAGAACAAGACCCCGAGATACTTGAACTATATAACACATTTAAAAGCGATTTTTGGTCGAGCCAAATTGCTGTACATGTAATAAAAACACATTGCTACAATCACAGTAGGGGTAAGGACTCATTCCCTACTTGGAGTGGACAGTCCATCGGTTTCCAAAATGTAATATAGTAAAATATTGCAGTATTTACATAGAAATTGAATGGAATAAGCTAATCTTATTACTAAGCTCCACATATATACCATTGAACCTCACATGTGCTGGTGTGTGTGGTGTAAACCCAACCCTCTGCAGACCCTCTACAAGAGTGTGTGCACGCAGGTAGGGATTTTCTGAATGAAATATTGCCCATCTCATTGCAGCCCATCAGCTGTACATTAGCCAATTGGATCCGAGCCTCAGTCTGCACACCGCACTCTCAGCAGCTCTTGGTATTCTTTCTCTTTAGTCGTTGCTTCAGTTCAGTAAGGGTTAATCTGCTCCTAGGCTGCTTAATACGCACAAAGGCAGAACTCAGTAACCTGCTGCAAACTCAGTATGCTGCACCACGCTTTCATCTCTGGAGGAAACCAGTTTTTACCTAAAATAACGTTTTCTAGGTCGCACAACTAAATGAAGTTTTATGCAATTGTAATATGGACTTTTGTAGTATTCAAATAGCACTTGATTAGTTTAAGGCTTATGTGTTAAAATACTGTTTATGAAGTATTGTGGAGTTGCAGAGCTATGCCTGCCTACAAAAGGTTTTCTATAGAATTAACATTAACATATTTTTTTGATTCAGCTTCTCTTAAAAAATCACATTGTAATCATTCAATATATTTTTCAATGATATTGAGTATTATGATTAGAAAATGATCAATCTCTCCAATGTCGTGAATAATATCCCAATTGCAGTATCAGTGAAAATAATCACAATTAGTTTATCTAAATGGCGCAGCACGACTGTTTTATCTGCCACACATATCCCGTATTCCTGTCTCATTAGTTTGGTTGTGGAAGACATTGTGTTTCTTCGTGGATTATCATTGCCTACATGCTGTAGTTGTCTGAGGTCCGTTGAAGCTTTTATCTGTGAGAAAGTGTCTGATAAGGAGTGAGATTCAAACCGAGACAGCTGCTGTGTCTCGGCAAAGATCCTCTTGTTGGTCGATACTGTCTGCAGCTCTGACTCTGTCCAGGGTAGGGATGCATACCGGTATCCGGTATTACCGAAATACCGGTTACTGGTGGCTACGGTATACCGTACCGAAATCAGATCCGGTTTTCGATACTTTAAAAAAAAAAAAAAAAAAAAAAGTTTTTTTATTTAATTTTTTTAATTAATTTTAAAAGTGAGTCCGTAGCCCGTGATGGCGGGTGTTATAAATTAGATTGCATAATCGTTTTTCTTCATATTTTATGTATTGTTCATTGTTTGTTCAATACTAGAAAGGTAAAAGTCCCACGAATGAACTGTGATGGGATTTGTTTTCTCTCACCAGCAAATGTTGATTTTAAAGATGAGATTTGTTTGTTTGTGCAATGCCAAGATCTCATGACCTTTATTCTATTATGTATTTGTTCTCTAGTCGAATCTCAGGTTTAACATTAATTATAACGGTGCTATAACGGTCTGTTTGCATTGACAAGATGTGCTATTCACGCGGCACACCTGATGGCGGGGTGTTATAAAAGATATTCCATAAACGGCTTTCTTCATATTTTTTATGTATCTTTCATTGTTTGTTCAGTAAAAGGTCCAAGAAGTCCCACAATTGAATTTAATATTCATTTGACATGTTAACTATATCGTAAAGCGCTTCATGGGAGTAATTGTGGGATGATACATTTTCAAAGTATCACGATATGTATCGGTTGAGTATCGGTATCGTTCAGTGGTATCGGTATCGGTATCGTAAAAAAGTCAACGATATGCATCCCTAGTCCAAGGTCTCCTGCAAAGACACGCACACACATGCCTTCACTCCGAGGTGTTTAAGGTGTTCTTAAAACATTAAGAAATGAAGATGATTGAAGTTGCAATTTTTCAAATCAAACCGACGAGTAAGTCAGACGTGAAGGTCTCATCGGACAACATGAAACGTCACGTGTCAGCACTTTTCATTCCCGGCCAGTAATCAAGGAACCAAGCGTTGTTTTTCTACCTGAGCACCAGTAGAACGGACCCTGAACTCACCACGAGGTTTTTAAGAAACCCAACTAGCGCCTCTCGCCAAGAACAGGAAGGATCACAGAGGTCACTTGAGCATTCCAGGGTGTCTCTTTCCCACAGGAAGAGAGGGACATGAGCCAGCGCTTCCTGTGCCGTGGACACACTCACCTTTCATCACATTCTGCCACTCTGAGAGCCTCTAACTCGGCCCGGACTAACACTGTGTAAACGCAGCGCTAACCTGCAGGCCGCAGCACTTTTAGGGGGCAGAGCGGTCCGATTACACACCCCCCGCCCCCCCGAGGGAGGGTCTGCGCTCCTGTCACGCTGCTGTTTGTCTGCGTTACAATCTGAGCATCCTGGGTGATGGAGCCAAGGTTAGATTCAGAGGGTCAGCCGGAGTTCTGCGCCTCAGTGTTGTTGTGCAGCTTTTCCCCCTTTTCAACGCATTAACATTTTTTCCTCAAGTACTCATGTGTGACTGCAGCTGCTGTTTCTCTTCATTCATGATTATGACTCGTATTTCCAGAAAATTACGCGTTTAAAACAAACAACTTGTCTCTGTAGAAAATGTAATCTGGGCTTTGTTGCGGTGTAGAAAAACCTTGAAGATACTATTGGACATTTAAGGGTGTAACCCCAGTTTAATGAAGTAACAACCGAGTACACAGCGCCACAAAAAGGTGGTTTTAAAGTTGATTTCATATTCGGTCATGCCTCTTTTATTCTGCATCATCAGTACATTTCATTAAGATGCACTTTATTAATCTCTCACACAGGGATAATGAAAACAAATTCACCGGTAGGTACAACTGTACAAATATAAAGGTTAATAATACTTAAAAAAGGTATACATGTGTAAGTGTGCGAAACCAAAGTAGGTTCAGTCATTTTATATCATCAAGATAAGATTTGATAAACCTTTATTGATGTTGTCGGGTAATTCAGGTGTCTTAGAAGCAACATCAATAAAAACGGTGAAACACAGGATAGGAACAGTACGATTCACACGAGAATAATAAAAATAACAAAATGGGTTTCTCTCCCACTCACTTGTCAAACATGTCACAGTAGAGGCACAGCATACACATATGGACCTCAACATGAGCAGAAAAGGGCCCCTTCAAGGGTGTTTACATATACACAGACATGGATCATTATGTTAAATATATATACATGCTTGTTTAGAAGTCCAAAGTAGGTACATGTTGGTGCAAATCACAAGTACACACACTGCAGGTTGTTTGAGGTTTTATGAGGGGGTCCAGCCTTTAGAGCCTGATGGCTCCAGGCACACGTTACTAAGCCATGTCTTCCTTTGTTGTGGCCTGGTGATTTAGGGTTATTCTGTCATGCAGGTCCCAGCCCTCTGAGTCCAGGTCATTATTAGTAACCTCCGTGCTAACGCTGCTTCCCTCTGGAGTTCAGTAGGTTGTTGTTTTCCTTGTAGCGAATGGACGAGGGACGAAGAGGAGGAAGGAGGCCATGCAGCAGTGTGTGAGAAGCTGTGAGGATGAAGATGTGCTATTTCTGAGCAGCCAAACATGTTTTTCTTATTCCCTTTTAGCTGGTAGTGTTGTTTTTCCTCACACTGGTGTATTGTGTGCCGCTAAAGGAACTCCTGGCAGCAGAACGATAACAGCGGTGGCACAAAAGAGGGTCAGCGCAGGTTAAAGCACAGGGGACACACTCATCAAGGTGTCTAAGATTAGCTGTTATTCTCAGTATAAGTTTTCTGAATCACATTGGATGTCATATTATAGTTCGAACAGGAAGTGGACGTAAACGAAATAGCCAAATGTCCTCATCGTGACCCTCTGGGGAGGCAGTGGGAATCCCCTTCAGTTAAACACCACAGTTCCGTTAAAGCAATATCCGCCTTTAAACAATGCCTAAATCTGCTTTTGTGCTGAACCCGATGATGTTGAGATAATGCCGTTTGTGTGTGTGTGCCCGTGTGCCAGAGTAGAGAGCATAACGTGATGGATCCTATACAGCAGCTTTATCAGCCAGGTGTTATTGTGTTCTTATGAAAGAGTGAAACCCTATTCGAAGCTGCACTATTTCACAGAGAAAGTCAACAGTCGCAACGGAAGAAATCCATTGTAGAAGAAGAAAATATACCAACTCCTCTCTAGTTATATTATTATCAATAGAACTGCATTTTATTGTCAATCTTTTTATATAATAAATAATATATATATAATATATCTACTTGATTAATGGACTAACCTTTAAAGCTCAACAGAAGATGCTAATTGAATAAAAGTGGGATCGCCATGTCACACAAACATGTTTCAGGGGGTCCGCGGGGTCTTAAAAAGTATTAAAGGGCATTTTCCAAGGTATTAAATGTTGTAGCTTGTTTTCATTAAGTATATAAATGGTCCAAAGAGGTTGTATTCTACAGTCTGCCTGAATGTAATCATTGCGTAGGTGTGTAGTGTGATTCTGTGTAGTTTATTTATGGCATCCCGTTGGGTTTGACGTCATCTGAACAGGACATCGCACGCTCACTGCTTGATAATAATAATAATACATTTATTTTGGGGGGTGCCTTTCATAACACCCAAGGACACCTTACAGGGTTACAGATTTACAATTTACATTTACAATTTTACCTTACAAATTAAAACAGTGGATTTAGTGAAGTATCAGCCGGGGTAAGACGAGACAAACAACAGGAAATTGACTACAAAAGGACACAGGGTGCAGATTATAAAGAAAATGCCAGTTTGAACAGGTGGGTTTTGAGTTGGGTTTTGAATGTTGTTATGGAATCAGACTGTCGGATGTGTCGTGGCAGGGTGTTCCAGAGTCTGGCCGAGCAGCTGAAAGCTCGAGCACCCATGGTTTTGAGGCGATAGCTTGGGACGGTGAGAAGTCCTATGGACGAAGAGCGGAGGGTGCGGGAGGGGGTGTACTCCTGAAGGAGGTCAGTGATGTAGATGGGGACAAGGTTATGGACAGCTTTGTATATGAGTAGAATGTTTTTGTAGTCAATACGGTAGCGTACAGGAAGCCAGTGTAGCGCACGAAGGTCCGTTTACGCCGGTTGTTAAACAACATCGTTATGGGGAAATGCAAGTCTGCGTCCAAATGGTTGGAAGATAAGGAGGAAGGACAATCAATACTGTATATAGTCAATGTGAGGTAAAGTGTGTCGCCAAGGTAACCGGTTAGAACTCCAAGTGGAGATGAGGTCTTAAAATGTGTGGAAAGGGTCTTAAAAAAGGTCTTAAAAGGGATTCCATTTGACTTCAGGATTCCTGCATATACCCTGTGTTAAGTTTTGTATGTTTTGAGCAATGATTTGAGCAGTAATAGTTTATTAAAAAAAGGATAATTTAATTTATATTTCTTCAATAATGGCATCAAAATACGGTAACATTTAATAGAATCTGCATGTTTTAAGTGTTAACCTTTTATTAATATCCCACTGTGTATGTGCTATTTCCTATGTTTATATATCGTTTTTTTTACTTTAAATCCTCTTTCCCCCTATTTTTATTAATGACATCACAGTTGGGTTTAATGTTAACATAAAATAGAATCAGGGCGTTTTAAGTCTTCTCCTGTGTTGAGACTTAACGATTAGAAACAGTTATTACTTCATCTCACTGTGGCTGTCATCTTTTCTGTATTTCTAGATTGATTTTGTATTTTTCTCCCTATTTTGAATGTACACTAACCCCTCTCCCCCCCCCCCCTCTTTATTCTCAGATGTGCACCCCAGCCAACACACCAGCGACGCCCCCTAACTTCCCCGACGCGCTGACCATGTTCTCCCGGCTGAAGGCGTCCGAGAGCTACAGCGCAGGAAGCCCCGCCTCCATGGCCACCTCCCCCCCGCCCCCCCAGGTCGGAGGCTGGGGGGTTTCACCAAACGTACCCAATGTGCCGCAACCTCCACTGGGACTCTGGACTCAGGGGCCGTCCCCCCCCACGCAGCCCTGCCCCGCCTGGCCCACGGGCGTCAACCCCCACACAGGGGTGGAGCAGAAAGTTAGCGTAGCCATGGAGGCCGAGAGATGAAGGGCAGCACGGGACTGAAACAACTCCCCTTTTCCTGGGGAGGGAAACAGGGAGGAGGGCGGGGGGTAAAGAGGGAGGGAGAGGATAGTGGGTAGAAATGGGTTTTGGTCTTTGTCCCAGGAGTGAGACGGAAACTACGCAAAAACCAAGAAAACTCAACGTGGACATTTTAAGAAGGGGAGGAACCAATGCAAATGTCAATACAAAAAAATTGAAAAATGAAACGCACACACACAGTAATAAGAGAGAGGTCTTTGTTAGTTTTCCTAAGTAAATGCATAGATAAGATATTATTGAACTTAAAAAAAAAAGTAAGAAATCGTCACGCCCAAGGATTCTATGTGATGTTCGAGGACATTCGAGGCAGCAGCATCATCTTCTGTTTAGTTTTCATCTTATTTTCAGCCAGTGTTTCTTTGTGTTTTGTGCCGCTGGTGTTTCTGTGTTTCTGTGCTGCATGCGGAGAGAGGGACTTGCTTTGAGACGTGTTTTGAGATTGACTCAAACATCAACACGCACTTGAGTGTGTACGCATGTGAGCGGGTTTGTAATCAAAAAATGTATACACACACATATATATATTCACACACACACACATTTAGAGTTTGGAGGAAACACCTCCATACTGTCATCCCCATCGTCAAAGGTGGGGCTTTTCTTACCTCACCTGCTGGTCACCTGACTTCTTTCAGCCAATCAGGGATTCTTAAACCAAGCGTTGCCGCCGCAGGATGTTTTTAAAGGTCTTTGTTTCTTAAAGGCAGCAGCTTTATGCTAACTGATCCTCGCAGCGATGGCTTTTTTCCGGACACACTTCTCCGCTGTATCGTTTTTCCAGAAGAGTTGGGTTATTACAAGAAAAATAAAAGTGAGAAAATTATGGTTTAATATAATATCGTTTATAAAATGTTCTGTTTTTGTTCAAGGGGTAAGGGAGGTGGCTTTTCAATAAATGGGGTGGGACTTTCTGGTTGATTTTCTTTTTTAAAGAGTGAATCAAACGCAGCTAAAAACGGCTACAGATTTCTTTTAAAGAGTAAAAAAGAAACTGCTCCATCTTTGTAAAACAGAATTGCCACTTTGCATGATGTGTTCATAACGTGTACATGAGGTCGAGTCATCTTTATGGGAGGGGGGGCGGAGTTAAAGAGGGGGGGCGGTGGTGGATCTCATTCCCAGCGCTATCGGAGATGCAATAGATGAGCGTTTCTCTACAAAGAGTCACTTTGAGGTGAAATTGGAAAAGGGTCTTGTTAGAAATGACAAACAAAGGAAAACAGGAGTGGGGCAGCTTCGGGGGGCCCACCACCAAATATTTGGGGTCACTACAGACTCCTTCAGATATACAGTATATATATTTACCCTCAGATGCTGTACTACAGAGGGGGGTTTCCAACATCTCACATTTGACCGGTCCCTGGTCCATTCATACCGCGGAGGGGTGATTCAGGGAGGACCCTGGTATACGGCAATATTTAAAAAAACAGGGTCTGCCCCGTTTTAGTTTCTCCTGCATTATTTTTCCATTTGATACAAGAGTAAGAGATATTTTGAATAGATGAGGGTCCTTTTTTCTCAAAATTATGGATATAATACTGAATAAATAAGCAACTTATTTTTTTTTTATTATTTAGAATAATGTTTGAGTTCAACCTTTTCCATGCTTCATACTTTATTTGGTTAAATCAGAGAGCGTTTCTGGGTGGGCTTGTTCCTAAATTGTTTCTCATGTATGTTTCCCCCCACTTGTATGAGACCATTCCCACAATATTTGTGGACTACCTGATAATTAACTTATCATTTTTGTGAACCTAAATAAATATTGTATGTCAACCTAAGCGGTATTGGTTTACGTGTGTGTGTGTGTGTGTGTGTGTGTGTGTGTGTGTGTGTGTGTGTGTGTGTGTGTGTGTGTGTGTGTGTGTGTGTGTGTGTGTGTGTGTGTGTGTGTGTGTGTGTGTGTGTGTGTGTGTGTGTGTGTGTGTGTGTGTAAATGGATGCGTCATAATCTCACGCTTGGCTGCCTCTCAGCCAGCCGGGCTACACACTAGTGTCCTACAAACCTCACTCTCTCTCAGTCTGTCTATCTCCAATTCAAATTCAAACAAGCTTTATTGTCATGACCATAATGACAAATATAACAGACTACTCTATACAGTTGTGTATGTATACCAAAATAAATAAATACATTCATGGTTGGTGGCCTTCAACATCAAGACAAAATTATTGCTATTTGTCCAGCATATAGCTCATACTATATATATATACATAATACTTCCCTCATGTTGTGGCAGGCATTATTTTCCCAGTGGCTTACCATTTTAATTAAATTACATTTTTATTGAATCAATTCAGTTCAAATGGCCCTTTTATGGTTTATGGGTTTTACCTTTCCTGTAGTGTGTTATATAGGTTGTTGTGTAGGATACAGTAAAAGCACGAAATACAAATATGAACCATTGCATGAAAGAACCCCTTTAGTATTTATATTAATATTACATCTCTCTCTCTTTCTTTCTGACAACTAAGAAGTCTGTCTGAAGTTTTAAAAGGAAGACGTGCCAAATCCAAAATGGAGAAAGTCTTCTGAAAGAGACCACCTGTATGTTCGCCTCCCTAAAGCCACTCCTCTCCAGATGTAAACACAAACTAACCAGAGCTGTCCACACACAAATAAACACACGCATGCACACACACACACACACACACCACAAATGCCAGTGGTGTAATGGTCATTATAGCGAAAGGGTCACAGAGTTCTCCGTGTCCTCAGCCCACCTCCTGGCTGCTTCCACAGGAAATAAAACAGTCTCTGCTGATTTTGTGTGTGTGTGTGTGTGTGCGCGTGCGCGTGCGTGCGTGTATCGCTGTGCCAATCTGAGCTGTGAGAGTGTGTCAGCGAGGTTGGGTTGGCATCGGGATCTGTGGTGCTTCGGAGTATGTGGGAACAGGAATATAAATCAGGGTTGGTACCAGAGAGGCACAGCGTGATGGCACACAGGGTCTCAAACTGGGGCGTGGATATGGAGAAAATCTGAATCTGGTTTTTGGCCAAGTAGATTTACAGATAAAGGACTTAGCTTTAAATAAGGCATACATAAACGCAGCAAGTGGAGTTCAGTTATAAAAAAGGACAACAAATAATACTATTATAAAAGAGAATATGGCAACAATAACGCCATTTTGCGATATCAAAAATCTAGCACGATCTAGCCTAATATCACAATATCGATAAAGTATAGTTCTTGTATCAAGGCCTGTCTCAAGGCAACCACTAACTTATTTCCCTTTTTATCACAACCTCACTGCAAAGAGTGCTGTAAATTGAAAATCTATTACAGTTTGTTACTGAAAATAGCTAATGCTAAGTACCCACTGTTTCTATTTACTCCCAACAAACTGCTGATGACACACATAACTCATATTCTGAAGTCATCACTTTGCCATGAAGGAGCCACCAGACACCACATGAAAGATTCATCCTCCAGCATCTTAAATCATCAGATTACATGACAGCACCCACTTATTAAAAGAGGATGAGGAAATGCATCGTTAACATGAGTCAGATGTTGTTGTACTGCTGTGGAGTTTATAGTATCTAACCTTAACGCTAAAGAGGTCCATATTTTGTTCTGGGTCATTGCATGCTGTGGACACAACACAGCCTGTGTAAACAGCGATTTATTAGCCAGCTGCTGTGGGAATTACCACTGGTGATTTAGTTTGACCTTAATCTATATGTTAATTGTATTTTCTGTTTACAAATAGGACTACTTTTCAGAAATGATCCAGTCTTTAATTGACCTCCTTAAATATGTATCTTTAATGCCAACAGATCTTTTTATTTGTATTTTATCTTTGTATTTCTGGTGTTATTCTGAACTGGAGAACCGTTCACAAACCTAATTCCCCCTTTGATAATTAACGTATTTCTAAATCTGAAATCAGTTTAAGTGCACTACAGCACAACTATATCTTACTTCAATTCTACTTAAAGGCACCCTGTAGCAAGGGCGGTTCTAGGGGGGGGGGGCAGGGGGGGGGCAATGCCCCCTAACACTGCCTTTGGACCCCCCTGTGGTCCCCCTGAAAATGAAAAAAAAAGGTTTATTATTAAACTATTCATAATATGGCTGACGGAATAGGTGGAACTGACGATATTTCTAATTCTAGTCGGACCCATTAGAGAGAGCACACCTTTATCTATTTCATATAGTTGTAAAAAATAAAGTAAGAAATCATTCCATGGTATAACTATAAGACAGTAACAAAAATTAAAAACAATTTAAAAGGGGAGTGATTAGTCAAATATGCATAAATAAAAAGAAAGAATGCTAACTAGGTAACATAAGGTAAGAATAAACAAGTGTAAATGATTTGTTATTGGTTGTGATCATATTCCAAAGATTTTTGGATTATTGAAAAGTATACAGCTCCCTTTCATCTGAGTGTTGAGAGCTGTATCCATACATTCATTTTGTGCTCAAAGTGCACCAGATTAATGCATTTCACTTCAACATTTAAAAAAAATAATAATCCTCCCCCAGACCCCCCTAGAGAATGTGAGATCCACCCCCAAATAAAGCAGGTTCAAATAATTAAATTGCATACATTTTATTTTAGTAAGCACTGAAAACGGGTCCCACAGACCCAAACAGAACACAAAGGTTAAAGGTCAGCATATAATAATGTTAAAATGTGCTAAATATATATACTGCAAAAAAACAACAAAAGAGGAGTAAAAGTAGCTCACGACTTGTTTTATATTTTGAAAGTAGCTCTCATCTTAAAAAAGGTTGGAGACCCCTGCATTAGAGCGTAAAAACTGTAACTATAAGTATCTGAAATAAATATGTGTAATGAAACAAATACCAATAACTGTATTGCTTTGCTTTCTTATGCACAATTACTTCATACTGTCTTTGTCTTTTTCGTCCTGCATTTATTGTGCCCCCCTCAGAAAATAGCTGGCCCCAGCCTGGCCCCCCCAGTCACATTGGTCTAGAACCGCCACTGCCCTGTAGACTAGAGTTTTTGATCACTTAGAGCACTTTGGAGCAAAACATATACACATATTAGTGGGTACTTTTTGTTGTGCTATTCACACTATCCCAGAGATTGACCACTGGTGGCAGCAATGAAGCAAGGAACATTACATTTCATTTAGCTGACGCTTTTATCCAAAGCGACTTACTTCATTTGACCAAGAAGATACAAACTTGAAGAAAACAGAATCATATAAGTACATCAGGTTTCATAGAGCCAAAATATTTCAAGTGCTACTCAACTGGCTTTAGATAAGCCAGTCCTTTATTAGTATATAAGTGCTTTGTTAGTAATTGTATCGCTCGAAGTGGAGTCGAAAGAGATGAGTTTTCAGTCCGTGCCGAAATGTGTAAGCTAACCTAGCATGTTGCTAACAAAATCAAAGAAGAAAAAGACTGCAAACAAGTAAGTAAAATGTCCACTTTGAGAAATACTTCAATACTACAACATTTTCTTTAGCCACATTCATATTTTCAGATTGTAAGGCTTAAGTGAAGCATCAAGGAAGCTTGGTGGGTGTTGTTTGAAAACAGGTCTGTGTGGCTAAGGAGCTAAAGTGTGTTGGTGAATGCTAACAGCAGAAATGTGGTTTTGTTTTTGTTAGAAAATGACAATAGGTTTATATTTGGCTTTCATATAGAGAAGTAGATACTGACAAACCCCCAAGTAGCATGCTTTAGCTCTTTAGAAACGGATAAAAGAGAAATGAGAAGGTTTATCCAAGGCTATAGAGCAGAAGCTAGCTAATTAAAAGGGCTAGTAAATGTCATGTTAATCTACTGTAGAAGCCAAGAGAGTTTCAATGTATGGTCCTGTTGCTAGCTAGCTATTTATCAAATCATCCGTTAAAAAACATTGTTTCTATGCATTAGATCAGCATACACTATAGCGTCCACTGTAGAAACAGACCAGGTGCTGGTGAGGTATGCAGGCGGACAGAGGGCAGTGTGTGTGTGTGTGTGTGTGTGTGTGTGTGTGTGTGTGTGTGTGTGTGTGTGTGTGTGTGTGTGTGTGTGTGTGTGTGATTCTGCAGAGAGCATAACGACACAGTGACTTTGGGTTTGTTTGTAACCAAGCACCTCACCTTCCTCTGTTCTCTCCACAGGTGAAGGCTCTGCACCAGACAACCTGCAGCTAGCAGCAGGAGGTGGGAGAAAGGTGAAACATGTACACACACACACACACACACACACACACACACACACACACACACACACACACACACACACACACACACACACACACACACACACACACACACACACACACACACACACACACACACACACACAGCTTCTGGTAGGCATTATGTGGAGAATGTAAGAATATGAGTCAGTGTGAAAAAGTGAAGTAAGGAAGGAAATAATGGTGGCATATAGTGACAGAGTGTGGAGTAAAGAGTGAATGGTAAGAGGGTTTCATATTGTGGAAAAACATTGTTAATTTAATTTAATTAGCTGATGTTTAAAGAGATGTTGTCCTCCTACAACTGCAAGACTACAGAGATAAAGACAATTGTAAAAGCTGGTAAAAATGAGTTGGGAAATGAATGTGTGTTTCTCAATAATGTTGAATCATCAGCCTCGGACTCTGTTCTTGGGTCGCCTGTAAACTGTTAAAGCTAGCCGCGAATGAAGCCTTCTGTCATGGCCATAACTACCATGATGCTTGACTTCATGAACAGATAACTCTGTGGTTTGAGGATTTAAATCCAGTTATTTATAGCAGGGTTTATGTACTGTTTGTACTTTATATTTGAGCTTTTAAATCTCACATAACCCAGTAGCTTTCTGTCCAAAAATAATATTGCTAGAGGAAATAACACACTAAAATCAGCCTGAGTTGAGCTTTCACTACTCTTCTGAAGAAAATAAAGTGTTGTTAAATATGTTAGAGAAAGTTGGATTTGATTTGAAAACCTTGGCATTATAAAAAATAGAAGAAGTTGTTTTGTTAGTATTCAAACACTTCATGGCTTTAACGGCGCTTCTGTTGCTAAGACTCACAATCACTTATATCTGCTGAATGTGTAATTAGGCAACAGGTTGTTAACACATCTCCCATATCAGCTTCTGAAGGTGATAAGATGTCAGTGCTGTGTTTACAACTTGCAGTGTTATCTGCACTCAGGTGGACACAATTGTAATGTAGCTTTAAGCATTATTATAACTGGAAATACTTTTACATTAAAGCCGCCAGTCAATGGGTTTCCTGCTCTTGTTTGTTTACAGTAATTTTTTCCATTTTTCGAAATAATACGCCAATGATTCACTGATGTTAAACAGTGTCGCAATAGCACCTGGTAGATCTGTAGTTCAGCCAGTGGGTGTGTGGGTGTGTGGGTGTGTGTGTGTGTGCATGACCGCAGTGAACCTGTAACAATGGCTGTGTGCCATTCCAGCCACTCTGTGCCCGAGATCCTGAGTTGGACACAAAGCCGGCTTTATCTGCACCCTCACTGTTGTCTCAGTGCTGCCTGGCTGGAGGCATTAGCACACACACACACACACACACACACACACACACACACACACACACACACACACACACACACACACACACACACACACACACACACACACACACACACACATACCATGTATACATTACTTCAGGGGACATTACATTGACTTTCATGCATTTCCTGGAGACTTATCCTAACCTTAACCATAACCAACACATGCCTAACCCTTACCCTAACCCTAAACCTAACCAAGTCTTCACCCTAAAATTAATGATTGCCCTCATGGGGAGGGCAATTTGTCCCCATAAGGGAGATGAGTCCCCACACGTGACTATGTAAACAGATTTAGGTCCCCACAAGTATAGTAATGCTAGGCCACACACACACACACACACACACACACACACACACACACACACACACACACACACACACACACACACACACAGTGCCAAAACAATACATTACACTTAGACTGGAAGCAGGAGGAAGTTGTGTGTATGTGTGTGTGTGCAATATGTGAATTTTTGACCATAAAGAGACCAATGGACGAAATGACAGAGACAGACGAACGCTGTTTCTGTTCCCATGTGATGTTCGGAAGAAAGTAGTATATGATGCTTTATCTGTGTGTGTGTGTGTGTGTGTGTGTGTGTGTGTGTGGACAGTATCCTTTACTTCCACACACACACACCCTATTATGCTTTTGGGGGGGGTTTCCATTTCCTGTAGTGTGTTATATAGGTTTTTTGTGCTCCTACAGGCTAGCTCTCCAACACACTGTACGTGATAGGCTAAGGGGCGGGACATCTCTAAGTGGTTGACCAATCCCAACAGAGCCGGCCAGCTAACCAATCAGAGCAGACTGGGCTCTGGTTTCAGACAGAGGGTGAAAAGAGAAAAATGAAGAGCTTTTTGAACATTAAAGCATGGAGACATGTCCCAGTAAATACAAATATGAACCTGCAAATGAGTATCATAGGGCCTCTTTAAGGAAAATGCTTGAGTAATGTAATTTGTTAACTTTCTTGACTGTATTTGAGAGTAAAAACATGATGCATTCATAGATTTCCTCTCCTTTCTTTCTTTTTCACTTCCCGCTCTCTTTCTTCTCAACACCTCCCCCCCGTCTCCTCTTCCTCTTCTCTGCAGACACTTCCATGAACATGATTTCTCACGTTCTGCTCACCAACGCTTCCCCTCCCGCACAAAGAGCTTGGAATGTGGACAAAAGAGATTTTATAAAAGACACGGAGGACAAAACGAGCCATAAAACCCATTTACAGGTGAATTAGCAGGTTGTTACACTGCAGGACATCACAGACAGATGTTCTCACAGGAACAGTGAAGAGGCTGTTAACCCTTTGTGTTCAGAGACGTTCAGCATGTATGCAGAAAAAGGCCTTGAAGGTACAATATGTACGGCAAGGTGAGTTCATGTACATTTCCACACAAGGCCATTTTAAGAGGATGGAAAACAAAAAATGCATATATAAACACAAGAAGTAAAAGTAAGAATGTGCATGTGAGTAAAAAGTCAAATCATAAAATAGATTTAAAAGGAAAAAGTTAAGTAATGCACAAAATATGTATATTACAATGTTTACAGTGGTTTAATTGTATTACTAAAATATACTTAATTGTCTTTTGACTGCCTGAAGCATAATAATATAAGATAAGATGTACTTTATTGATACCAATTTGAGAAATGTTTGCATTGCAGAAGCATAAAAGTCAAGGCATTGCACATAAGAGAAATTCAAATGAGTAAAAATAAACAATTCTAAAATGTAAACATCTCAAAATCGAAATAAAACAGCATTCAAAAAGTCGAAAATATACATGTTGAAATACCAATTTCCCCCAGCGACTGAAAATTACACATTGTGCGTTTAAAGTTAATAATCAGCTATTTTACTACCCGTTAAACTGGCAAAGTCACATTCCCATGCTCCTTCATACCTTCAGTTAATTTTTTACGACCCATCATGAGCTTATGGCCGTCTGCTTCACTTCCAAAAGGATTTTCCCGCTTCTCTCCGGCTCTGTGGCGACAGCAGGGGTTCGATTAGATTACATGAAACATTAATGATCCCCGCGGGGAACCGACATTGTACATCAAAGGAAAATAGGTTGAAAAGAAGAAGAAAGCAAACATACAGCTAACATCTCCAACATGTAGTTACCGATGTTTAAATAGGTGACAGTATAATGAGTACGAGTAGACATTTCCTCCATTTAAATAGCTTTCATGATGTCTTGTGAATAATTCTCGTGTTAGCATAAAAGCATTTGCTGATCAGCATTAAACACAAACAACTGAGACCAGACTGTTCTCATACTCTGTACCTATATGAACTAATGCACTATAATACAAAAATAACCCACGTAATTGTGAGCCAGGACAAGTGATGTAGTGTAAAAAATATAATACAGTATGTCAGGAAGAAGGTTGTTGGAACGGGTGTGTCCAAAAATACAGGACTTCCCGTGTCAAACCAAAAGTCAACATTGACTTATTTGTTGTGTAACTTTCGTACTTAAAGGGTGTTATGTAGCTTGTTCTGCATGTGAACGGTCTGCAGAGTCACAAACCCTCAAAGTACACCCTGTAGCGAGTAAAACTCTAACACAGAGAAGACCTGTCTGTGCTGCCCCAGAATGCCTCGTTGGACATTTCTCTTTTTCCATTGTTTACTTCTTGGGTATCGTGACGTTACGTCCGCGGAGCCGTTACGTTTGGACCAATCCACGGACTTCCTCACACACACACACTCGGCGGGACGTTGCGAGGCTCGCTGCTGCGAGGAGCGGGACACTGAGCTGGCTCACTGGTGTGGGGTCGGCGAGACACCGCGGAACTCAGCCTGGGCACACACACAAACTCCCAGCCAGGCTGCGGGTGTGTGTGTGTTTTCGGGCTGGGTTTCGCTGTGTCTCGCTGTCTCACTGACGGCCACTGGGCTCACAGGGAGGGGGGGGGGGGCAGGAGCTCCAACGAGCCGTTTAGGACAGAGAGTGAATACACATACTAGACAGAGATGCTGTGAGAAACCAATGTGAGTTTGGACAATTGCACAATTTAAATGTATTCTAGTCGACCTCAACAATGGAATTATGATCAGTGGAAATGGCCATGACACGGGACCTTTAAGTAACGCAGCTTTTTTAGAGATTTGAACCGAACCCACAATCTAATCCTCAACCTAACCAAGTAGGTCTGTTGCCTCAACTGGTTCTGCACTGCAGGGCTCTGGTGACTGGACACTTGTACCAAAATGTACAAAGAATAACCCAAAAACGTTTCGTAAGGCAACATACAAACCATAGTACAAGGATCTGTTGCTGAGGCTTATGGGAATGTCTTTAGTTATGCAGCTTTTGGGTCATAAACTAGAGTGTTGGGCAATTTTCACCTGATTATGGAGCGAGATAAAATCACCCAAGTTTTTACGTTTAGTCCTGAGAGGGACATGAATGTCGTTTGCCAAACAACACATAGTGTACGATATACTGTAATAATCCATCCACTTAATGTTAAGATATTCCACTGAAACTGCCATCACTAGAGAAAGGCTGCTTAAGAGAACAAAATAGTACCAGCCTTATCCCTTAAGATTGACATTTACACTGGACTAACAGAACATCCTGTTTTATGCCTCAAAGCACTTTGCAAGTACTTAGAAAAGTCTTCTCAGCTGAAGTAGTGTATCTAAAAGTCAGTGTAGATTAAGTAAGAGTAAGAGTTCAAATGCTGCATGTATCTTGCTTAACAGCGTCCTAACAGGTGATCATGTGAGCAGAGGTGTTGACAGCTCAATCCATGTGAGACAGACGACTCTGCACACCAGGGAAACTCGTGTGATTTGTCCCCGTGATTTATCTTTGGTTGTAAGGCACAACAATGAGGTGATGTGCGTCTTTACAGCTCAGTGATCCTGTACGGAGTAGTTAAAGGAAAGCTGTGTTACATAAGCCTCTTGTAGCGAGCTGATGATTTACAGCAGCGATATGTGTGTGACCATAACTCGTGTGCTGTTAGGCGTCTGTGGGGGGTGTGATGAAGTGTCTCTGATGCAGCGTTGGATCCATCGTGCCTCGCCTGTCGCTGCGGCTGCAGAACTCGTTTCTCATATTAGACCTGCATGCTGGCAGCGTGCCCGACTTCCCCTCTCGCCCTCTTTTAACTCTCTTATCCAGGGTTCGAGTTATAAACTGAGCTCTATGGGGGTCTTTAAAACTAACGTGTGCTCGTG
>NW_022990137.1:40000-209799 GCF_902827175.1 Gymnodraco acuticeps | reverse complement strand
CTGTGTTTTACTCCCACCTCCCGTTTCCACTCTTTGTGTGAACTTAGTGGTTTCACTAAGGGGATAACATCACAGGTAGTGCATTCTTGAGGCCTACTATAGAGCTTAAAAGGCCTATTTAAGCTCTATTTCACTGCCCAGTAAACGATGCTTCTCCAAAATGTCAACAAACTCATTCTAAGCTTCTGCAAGGATTCTTTTAAGCCTAGGACATTGACTTTTTTTCCAATCCATAAAGGAATAAAAGTTACTTTAACAAATAGAGTTTCTTCATCCTTCGGTTCATTCCACAAGGTTGATTGTTTTCTTCATCACAAACATGTTTATTTACAAAGCTTTCCGACTGCAAAATGCAGCTGTTGATTCATCAGTTTACTCAATTGTCATGGAGATGGATCTGTTGACATGCCCGCCCTGTGACTGTTACGGTTCCCTCTGTTCTCTATATCTATTTTACGACTTCTTGTCTGTGTTAAATTCATCTCGACAAAAAAACTGTCGACCTCCTGACAGACTATTTAAAAGGTTTAGAATAACTTTAATGTTGCTTTAACCTCCTCATGTTTCTTTCTGCCTAACATGTTTGCTGAAAACTGAAAACACTGCATGTCTGTACACATGAGCATGCTGTGGTCTCACACACACACACACACACACACACACACACACACACACACACACACACACACACACACACACACACACACACACACACACACACACACACACCATGTATACATCACTTCAGGGGACATTACATTGACTTACATGCATTTCCTGGAGACAACCTTAACCATAACCAACACATGCCTAACCCTAACCAAGTCTTCACCCTAAAATTATGTCCCCATAAGGGAGGCGAGTCCCCACACGTGACTGTGTAAACATATTTAGGTCCCCACAAGGATAGTAATACTAGGACACACACACACTGAGCCCAATGGGCCTATGCCCTTTAAAGCAGGGGTGGGGGGGAACCTTTTCCTCTCAAGGGCCATTTCAATGTTTTCAACATCCTCCGAGGGCCGTACAAATGATTGACCTCTGCTTAAAAATACTAAAATCACAGCCCATTCATTTCACCTTTCTTTCATGCTGTGCAAAGAAAAAGCAACCTTTTAATCCAGATATTTTACCATGACTCGCGCATTCACGTGCACGGTTGTGGCATGACCACCAAAACAGAAAGATATGGACACAAGATGTGTGCAAATGTATTTAGTTTCCTATTCATGTGGACATGAAGATTTTTGCACTTTGAGAGCAACATGAAGAGATCTATGGATACATCTCTCAACACCATATGAAACAGAACTGTAAGCAGATTTATTTTTCTTTATGGATATTTTACAAATCACTCCCCTTTCAAACTGTATTCTTGTTTATTAATAACAACTTTTTGTTACCGTCATATAGTATTTTATACCTGTTTACTTTATTCTCTTATTTTTATAACTATAATGATCATATAAAGATGTGCCTTTACCTCACTGGTTGTAGAAAAGCTTCTTATATTCGTTAGCATAGCTAGCTAACCAGATGCTACTAACAACAAAGCTATGACTGTATGATCAGAATGACAGATGAACAGATCGCCACTGGGCTTCAATAAAGACACAGCCACGCATAAACTGCGGCATGTGTACGGCTCCTATCGTACTGCAATTTTTGGAAGTGCAGGAGCGACGTACTCTGGGTGCTCTCCGTCAGTAACTGCACCCATGTCAGTCGCGACATATACCACGTGATGACACGTAGGGCTTGTGTTGTGTTCAAGGATCCCGATCTTGGCCAGGAAAAACAGGCACTCGCTAGTTTAATTTTTTTTGCGGTCTAGATTTCTTTAATTTTTTCTCTTTTTTGCGTCGTTGTGTTTATAATTACCTCGAGGGCCCGTACCAAATTGTCTCGCGGGCCGTATACGGCCCGGGGGCCGCAGGTTCCCCACCCCTGCTTTAAAGACATAAGCCTACATGAAAACCAAATCCCATCACCGCATGCACAACACACACACACACACACACACACACACACACACACACACACACACACACACACACACACACACACACACACACACACACACACACACACACACACACACACACACACACACACACACACACCGCACACACACACACACACGCACACACACACACACACACACACACACACACCCACACAGCCCTTTTATTAATTTGGCTAGATATCAAGCCTGCTTGCCAAGCTTTCCTAATGGAGAAATGTGTAGCCCTACTGTATCTTTTAAGAGAAAATTAGTGTGTGTGTGTGTGTGTGTGTGTGCGTGTTGTGTGTGTGTGTGTGTGTGTGTGCTGTGTGTGGTGTGTGTTGTGTGTGTGTATGCAGGAGGAGCAGACTCGCTGTGAGCGTTCAGCAGAGGGACAGATGTGAGAGTCTGCAGGACGACGGCACGCAGACAGACCTTCCAGTGTGCACTCTGTAACCTGGAGTCAAGACCTTATGCAGACTTAGTTTAGATCCAAATAAAGGTCTGGATTTTAACACCCCACACACTCAGACACTCAAATCCAGCACCACACGCCTTTTACGCTTCTATGGACAATCTTGCACTAATATAAATTCTCAAAGATATTGAAGTGACTGTTATTTTGTATATATTGATTGTTGTGCTTTTATGTATGTCTTAATGTGTGCATATGTACAAATGTGATTGTATATATATAGGTATATACATATCTTTATATATATTTGTATTTTTGTATTCAGGATTGTAGGAAACGGCTTTTCGATCTCTCTGTCTGTACACACAAACTGAAAGATTGACATTAAAGTTGACTTTGGATAGCGTGTTTTTCCTTGTTTTAGCACTCTTTGTTTTTGCTGATTCCCATGTGAACAAGACAATCAACAGAAAATGAATTAGAAACGGTCTAAAATGTGATAACTTCCTACCTTTTAATGTCATACACGATTTCCAACCCCGTCACATTGTCATACATGATGTTACATTTGGTATTTTAACATTAAATACAACTTGAAGAGGGTATCTTATGGACTTGCAACAGGAATTCCTTGCATTTAATGAACCAAAGAAATCAAGAAAAAAGTTGATCATAAATGTAATTGTAAGTTGCATCCCTAAATCAAAACTATGTGATTATGTATGAGGGTTATATTTAAAAGCATCACCTCAAACTGTGTCTCCGTAATGCTTACAGAAAAATGTCAACACAATTAGCGTTGGGTTTATGTTTGAATAATCCTACATATAACAGGACTGCAGATTGTGTCCCTATCTGCTCATTTACCACAGGGTGTTTCATCAGTATCAAATCATTTGAAACAATGTCCAACAATCTGCAGACCTCGATGCACAGTGCTTAAACAAAATGGGAAAATGTCAAATGGATCTGTCAGATCAGTCGTGTGGATTTATTTCCAGTTTAATGAAGGGCCATGTCTGATGAGGAAGCTGCCTCTTTAGACGAAGGTAACACAACTTCAGTCTGGTTTCGGTTTCCGCTGTGAGTTTAATAGCGTGCGATGATTTTAATTCACTCAAACAGTTGTTGCAAAAAAGGTGAGAGGCGACACAAAGCAGCCATTCAGAGAGTGGAGGAGTTGGGAGGGGGGGGGGGAGATGGGGCGGGGGGGGGGGGGACAAAGGTCTCTCAGTGCTGCAGGAGGATGGACACAAACATTAAGAGCTTTAAAACCAACACTGATACATGAGATACTTACATTTGATCTGTGTATGGACATTTAGTTTTGAGGGGGAAGCATAGAGTGTCATTGTAAACATTTTAAAAAAAAATCGTAGTAGGCTATAGTAATGTAATAAAGTCATAACAAAACATTTATTATAATACTGTCAAAAGTGTCATAGAATTGTATGTTTAACATTTCAGAAAAAAAGTTATAATATAAAAGTTCAAAGGGTCATACTTTTGAAACATTTCTGAACATTTTTAAAGTATAGAACGTTGAAAAGTTCATAGTATAGTTTGTATATTATAGCATGTCAAAAAGAGTACATACATGTCAGAACGAAAGTCATAGTAATCATTGTATAGTATGTGAACAAATATCATGAAAAAAATGTCATATGTCGGAATTGCGTAAGAGAAAAATCATATCATAGCATGTCAGGAAAAATCATAGTATAGTAGTTGTAACGTTTTATTAAAAAAAGTCATAGTGCAGCAAATGATATCAGTCATGGCATAGTTTGTGGAAAATATCAGGGAAGAGTAAAGTATAATATTTAGTTTGGTGAGGACAGGGCGATTACCCTCATGGATCATGATCAAAGCAAAGGTGAATTGAACCTCGTCAGTTATTCAATCACCCACTTCATGTCGGTGTAACTCAGGCAGCCTTCAGCAGCACATTCATTATGGACGAAACACAGAAACCCTCTTCCTCCCCTGCATATCCACAGAGGAGCGGCCGCTTAGTGCCGAGGGCGCCGCTGGAATGAGCTCTGGATATTTTAAACTGGACCAACGTGTTCAAAATGTCCTCTGAGCACTGGACATCCTCCTTTAACCCCCACCCCCCTTCTTCCCTCAATGGCATTTTGGTCATGGCAGGAATTACAGCTGGAGGAATTGATGTCATGGAATTGAGAGGGAGCGCAACAAGAATGCAAACAATCTGCAAACCATGTATCCACAACACTCACACGCGCGCACACAGCAGTGAGCTCCTTTCTCCCTCTGTGCAGGACTTCAGCAGAAACGGCACGTGTCCGTCATTAACGTTGGAAAATATGATAAGTCTGAGTGAGGGAAAACCAACCTGGAAACATCACTTAGCTTCACAAAGGAAAAGGGTTTGTGACCTTGACACTACGTGCAAGAACATTGTTATAATGCACTGGTTCATTATGGGTCAAAAGTCAAAAGATGTTTAACGTCTTATTTGTGTAAAGAAAACATCCAAAATACAGTCGTTTTTTAATCAACGTTTTCTATTTGCATTAGTAGATTCCTCCTTCATTTACCTAGATGAGATAAGGCCTCATTTGGGTAATTTAACCAAAATATGATTCCTTAAATATATTCTTTATTGTATTTCATTGATTGATAAAGGAATTAACATCATGCAAAAGTAGCATAACATACTGTTTGCCCTGCTTTTGTTTAACATCATGAACATGACAAAATGAAAAGCCAATAATCTACATAATCATCATAACTTAAACATATTATCAAATACATCAAGTCAAAACTGGGGATGATTCAAGTTGATGATACATATGTTTTTAAACCTTAGTTTCTCCTCTTAAAATATATTTGCAGAAAACAGAAAGACACAAAAAACAGGTTTGACTTTTTTATGTTCCTTCGAATCTCCAAATGCATGTGTGCAGTATACATGTAGAGCATAAGATACAATCAGCTGATAAATATAAAATTCAGTAAAATAGTACTCTAGTCATGTAAACTGGATTTTAGATCTACGACACAAGTGGTACAAAACACTACATGCCTGCTCATCTAAAACACGACGTCTGAGTGCGTCTCCTTTTATTACAAATGCACACTAGCTTTGCTCAGCACTAGTTTGAGGTCAAAGGTGACGGTAGCGAGGGGGTGAGGAAGTGTGGGTGAGACTCTAAATCCATACAGAACATCTGTTGCTCCCATTTTAACACCTTTCTCCTGTTGCTGAAAACCAGCTCCTAACTCAATAGGTGTGTTAAAGTTTGTAAATACATTCTGTGTTGTTTCTGAGCGATGCAATGGTATCCATGATGTTTCCCATCGCTCTGGAACATCCCATACTCCAGGAAGCTTAGGGAACATCGGTAATAATTGCAACATGTTGGCCAGGACTGAGCACTACATGGGGGATAATGCAGTCCGTATAAATAATCTTCGTAACAAAAAAGGATGAGGGTTCTCGTGTTTTTCTCACATGAATATCTGACCATCTAACGGTACACAAACACATCTTGCTAGTGTAGCGTCTTAAATGTATGTGAAGCAGCCAAGTCACTGTTTGAGCATCCGCACAACAGGTTACCAGATACATCCCAAACTTAATGTACCAATCCATAACTGGATCTTTATTGGTATTGGCTAACACATTTTTGCCGACAACCGAAGTGAACTGCTGATTTAGGTTTTTATGGCGATAAACTGTGGAACACCGTCAAAATTGGCATATTGATTTGTGGTGTCAGTCGGCGCTTTCACACCAAGTACTTAGTTCAGAGAAGAGCCGATCGCGTTCACACCGGGGTAAGTCCCTGAGGGAGGATTAGGCAAATGAAGCCGCTGACGTCACTTCTTCTTCTTCTTCTGCTTTGGGTTTACTGGCAGGCTGCTAACCACTTCACGGCGTATACTAAGGGAGGCGTGTGGCGCAGTGGATAGAGCCTTGGTGTTGGAATCAGGGGGTCACAGGTTCAAACCCCACTGCAGTCAGCATGTCGTTGTGTCCCTGAGACACCTCACCCCAAATTGCTCCTGTGGGGATTGTCCACAGTATTGAGTATGTAAGTCGCTTTGGATAAAAGCGTCTAACAAGTGACATGTGATAATAATACTGCCACACGGCCGGAAGTCCCCGGAGTTGTGGACGAGTAAATCGCCGAGACCTCCTCATCTCGCTCCCATGTTTTCTTTTGTGTTGCCATAAGTTAGTCTCTCTGCGTTTGTGCGCTGGGCTAATGCTAATAATGCGAGGATAATAAAATGGCGGCTTCACAAAACGTTTTGGGAGTTTTACGGGGCGTGGTTTGCAATCCGCCCAGCCAATCAGACACAGGAACCTTTTTCTCCCACGAAAGTACCGGCTCTCTAGCAGGGACGGAAAAGGTTCTCATGAACTAAATTCTAGTTCCGGATCTTTTTGGTGTGAACGCACATTTTCGGAATTATATCTGAACTATACTGGGAAAAGTACTCCGGTGTAAAAGCGCCTATTGTTATTGCTTTGTTATGTTGTGATGAAACTCATTGTTTCGTCTTAGGTTATTATATATTTTCATTTCAATGTATTTGATGTGTTTTAGCTGCATCTTTGCATCAAATGAGCTCTTTAAATAAAGTTTTTATAACAATAAAATGATTGGATTATCACACTACTTTCCTTTCAATCTCCTTTAAAACTTGTAATTGAAATACTTGAGGGTAAATGAATTGAAAATGCATCATATTATCTATTATATATCCCAAAGTGGTCTCAGTGTGAATGCACAGTTAGAGGAAAACAACCGTTTCTTACTCTGCTTTTAGTGGCAACAAAATCTAAGAGATTGAAAGCTAACCAGAGGGGGGGGGGGGGAGAGACCAGCACACAGGCAGTGAGATAAGGTCTTAACAAGCCACTGGAGATAATCACAACAACATAATGTGGTCATGCTAAAGACTGGTGTTTGTTAAATGTGGATGTCTGTAGTCATGGCAGTGTGGTGGTCCTTCTTCAGAGTGATGATGGCGATGACTCATTCATGGCGGGGGCTGAAAAACTCAGCTGCGGTTTACCAGTTGTCAAGGAAGTCGAATCCGGTCTTCAGGAGGTTGTTGTTTGTGTTGTACTGAGGGGGGGGGGGGGGGGGGGGGTGGGGAGAGAGGAGGGGAAAAGGGAGGAGGGAAGGGAGAGACAGAGAGACACCGTTCAGTATATAACTGAGATAGGAAAGGACTAGGAAAACAGGATTCATACAGCTTTTTAGTAAAAGGTCACTTGAGCAAAATGTCAAAGAAATGTGGAAAACTGCGCTATTATTCAGAGAGACTGATGTATACTGTAGGTTTGTTCATATTAGTGCGAGGTGACACACAAATAAGATGGTTCCATTTCAAATATTACACTTTTTTGGAGTGATTATGTAATGTAGGTGAAACGACAGCTTAGGATGCAAATTAAGGAGTATATTCAAATTCAAGCGTATTCCTAATCTTTGAAAACATAATGAATACATTTCCCACACTTTGAACAAACCCTGTACCAGTGGCGTAGCCAGGAATTATTGTGTGGGTGGGCCTGGAGAAATGTAGGTGGGCCAGGGGGAGACTTATTAAGCGTGGAGTCTGAGCTGAAACTTCATTAATGATTTTAATAATTTTTTAACGCACTATAGGCACGGCGGCCTCAGAATGTGTTAAACTGACATCCACATGACTGGCTCGGCGGCCACAGGTTGTTTATCCTTAAGTTGCACAGTGGGCACACATTGAGAGTGTTTTCATATTCAGCACATGTGTACACGCTTCACTGCAGACCTCAAGAAGAAATAAGACTTGCATTCACTCACGGCAAAACTTACTTTACTTACTAATTTACTCACGGTAAAAAAATGCACTCCCTATTCCATTGTCATGAAGGTGGAATCTAACTATATCCAGAATAAGTTTTATTGGATCCAGGCTAGAAACATGTTTATTCCTGCTGTAAAGTTGGGCATTTTAACATGGGGGTCTATGGGAATGGCTCCTTTCTGCATCCATCCCCTGCTGGCCACTAGAGGAACTGCAGTTTGTGGCACTTCCTTCTGGGCTTCCCGGCTCTGCGCTATGACGCGCTGATTGGCTGTGGGTGGGCCAGACGTGCATGTGGGTGGGTATTCTTGACTCTTGTATGTGATACCAAGAATTACAATTGGAATAAATAAATGACTTGTTTCCATTATTTTTCAAGTTATTAAAGATTCCTACAATTCATTTATTGGCGAACATTTTACATCATGTCTAGTCTACACATCTTTCATTTCTTTATTCGCATTGCACCTTACTGAAACTCATTTTGTCTTTTAATCGCTTTCTCAAGACCTTCCCTTTTTCCTAACTAATCCCGTTTAGCATTTACTTGTCTTGTTAGAATGTATCGATACCCGTGGCTCGATAAAGGGCGAAACAAAAGCTGAACTTAATTGTAGAGCATGATGCATCGCTGGCAACACCCTAATGACACAATAAAGAGTTGGCCTTGCATTTTCTTTGGAGACACAGATTGTAATTCTAACTCCACGTCAATTATTGCTCCACTCACACAATACCCAAAGTAGTTCAGAACTGTGCTCGAGTCACTCTGAAAGCTCCCTCTGTGTCAACACTCACCTCCTTATGACACAATAAAGAATTGGTCTTTTATTTTCTTTGTAGACCTGGATTGTGACTTGTGTCTTTAGTGACTGAGCTAGTCGTCACTCTGAAACCTCCATCTGTTTCAACATGGATTCTAATTGTAACTCTCAATCAGAGTGGGGTGTAACGCGTTACAAAGTAAACTGTAATAATATTACTTTTGTCGGTAACGGAGTAATGTAACGCGTTACAATTCAGTAATCACACTATAGTTAGCCTAACATACAGAATGACTAGATTCTCTCTCTGACAGACAAGAGGGATTTCCGTCGCAGGTTTTATATTTACGTAACATTTGTGCGACTTGCGCGTGCAGTGCATAAACATGGCTGAGTCAACAGCGATAACTTGGGGGTGGAGGTCTGCCCATTATGTTGAGTTCGTCCGAAGAAAGGACAGGAATGTGACGGTGAGGTGCAAACTGTATCCAGGCCAGAAGCTTTTTTCCACTGCTGCAAACACAACGTCCAACAAGCACCTGCAAAGACAACATGCTAACGTGAAGCTAATAGCTAAGGAGGACCCCCGAACCCAGAGTGAGGATGTCGAGTAAAGTAACGACGCTGTAGGCGCTTCAGATGAGGCTCCCTCCGCAAAATGAAGCACCCTCCGCAGTCTGCGTGATCTGCCTGTAGGGAGGGGCAAAGTAACGAGTGAAGTAACGCGTTCTTTATGTAGAGAGTAACGAAGTAATGTAATATATTACTTTTGAGTAATGACCCCATCTCTGCTCTCATTCAATCATTGCAGTTTCAACACTCACCTGGGCGAAGGTGGGGCTGGCGGAGGAGCCGTCTTCCTCTCTCTGTTCTCTCTGCTCTCTCTCTCTTCTCACACTGCCGGGGGGGTTGGAGGGCTTGGAGGGTTTGGCCATCATCCCGGAGGAGAACACCTCGTCCACGGTGGTCCCGACGGAGGGCAGAGTGCTCTGAGAGCGCTCCCACCCGGCCACGGACGACGACACCCTGACAGGTGGAGGAGGGTTGGGAGAGATGGAGATGGAGGCCGGAGTAGCGCTGACAGCCACAGGAAGAGGAAGAGGAAGATGAAGAGGAACAGGGGGCTGAGGGGCCGGAGGTTTGGGGGCTCGGTGCTTTGTGGACCTGGTATGAGCGGGAGGGGGGGGCTCCACTACCTCAGGCTCCTTGGTGTTCACAGAGGTCTCCTGGGGAAAAAGCATCATATTTACGGTTGATATTTTTACTGTGATTTCATATTTTATACATATTGTTAGAGCCAGCATTTTGTGTTATAAGAAAGGCCACCTCATTGTGACGTCTGTAGTCAACACACTATAAAAGACTACAATTCCCACGGCTCTAAAGTGACAGTGACGGGCAACCTGCTAGAAAGAGGAACCGTTTTTAACCATCCAATTACCCTTTAAGTTATATAAGCCGTATCAAGACAGAAAGAATACCTACGTTGTTATTTTATTTGAGTTTTGCCTATTTGTTTTGCCTATTGTAAAAGGCCTCTTTTCTTTGTTGCATGTGTAAAAGTTTGTCATTTGATTTTGAGCAAACACATCGTATAACATCATCCAAACCATCGGAGGCCAAGCAACTCTTCAACTGTAAGTAATATAAAAGGAAATAAAACGAGTAAAAAATGTCTGTTTAAGGCGTCTAGTGGCTTGATAGAACAACTAGGAAGGAAGCCACGACACATATGTTAAGATACCTCGAGATAGAAAGGCACAAAAAAAAAGGTTGATGTCTTTTTATTGTCCTGAAACTGATGGCCACAAAAAAGGGGTCCGTCTTGGTCGACATCTCATTTAAAAAAGGGACAGTTCAAACCACAATGTATTTGGGTTAACAATGAAATGATTGATAAAGGAATTCACATCGTGCAAAAGTAGCAGAAAATGCTGTTTTCGGCGACCAAAAAAATCCCTGCTTTGCTGTTAACATCATTAAAAAATTAGTTTGCCATGATACCTCCAACACTCACACCATAACAATCTAGATTTACAAATAGCACTGCAGGTAAGAAAAACATTAGCTACTTGTATGAGCTACAGCATATAGGTGGTTGATGAGGGACTACAATGCACAAACAAATAGACCCTTCGGAAACAATCTACAGATCTGTTTCTCCGACACTTGTGGAGGCTGCACAGATGCCAGAGTTCTCAGAACACACAGCTCGATAAGGCAAGAGTTTGGGTGGGACTCGCTTTTAATCTGTTGTTTGTTTGGAGCTATGCAGACCAGAAAATGCTGTACTTGTGCCAAATGTAAAAGCTGTTGATTGAATTGAAAACGCCATCAGAGAGTGAGAAACAGTTATATATATATCAGTGCTCACCAGTCGGAGGTACGAGGGCAGGGATTTCTCTCCTTTCTCCAGGGACTTGATCTGGCTGGGGGTCAGAGACTGGAAGTCGGCCATCTCTCCCTCCAGCCTGGACCTCTCGGCGCTGATCTTCCAGAAAGACGACTCCTCCTCTGGCCTCCGGGCCTCGCTGACAGTCACCTTCACGATCACACAATAATAATAACAGGTGTGAGTCAAACATTCCAGAGTTTAGCATCTGTATTTATTCAATCATACAATGCTTTGCTCTCTCCAGTAAAACTGTTGGCATCATTGTCGTGATTTAATTCAAGGTGAAGGTTTATCAAGAGGCAAGAGGAGTGTTTGTTTGTGACAAAAACGCTTTGAAACTTAGGCCCCGTTCACACGGAGACGAAAACGAACCTTAGTCGATATCAAAAAAGTATTTTGTCCACACGGAATCGGCTCAATGAACGTGTCCGCCCACACGAGACCGCTCGACCCGCTGGAGACGCTGTAGTACATATGCCGGGCCTGTGAGTGGCGCTGTACTTCCGCTACAAAATACACCAAAGCTGTGGATGTTTGCACTAACATCTGTATCATGGTCAGTAGCGTCTGGAGCACGAAAGCAACCCTGTGATCCGCCATTGTTGTTGTTGGCGAAACACATCAGCAATGACGGGGGTGACGCGGGGGTGAGCAGGAGAGGTGGGGAGAGGCGGGGCTATGGCGTCATCGTTATCAGGAAATGATCGTATAGGGCGTACACACGGAGCCGTTTGGCCCCCCAGAGCGTTTCATCCGCAGATCTACCCACCTTGGGAGCCGTTATCGTTTGAGGGCTCCGTTTCCGCGGTTCTGTTACGGCCTCGTGCGGACGAACCGTCCATACGATAGAGAACTGTAGCGGATACAACTCGTTTCGTCTCCGTGTAAACAAATATTTTTGTTATGAGTAAACCATTGGAACACCTTAATAACTAAGCTGTTTTTTTACTTTGTGTGTAAAGAGGGATGTTGAGATCTACTTCATAACACCAACCATACCTCCTCAGTTTGATCAATTGTATTTGTATTTGACCTTTATTGAACCAGGATAGGTCTCATTGAGATTAAACATCTCTTTTTCAAGAGAGTCCTGGCCAAGGATTCTGTCCCTTCCAAAGTGTGAAAGATGCTTTTGACAAATCAGACCAACTCTTGATTTTTAACAATAATCTACCTGTGAGATTTGGATGCGACGCATTTGAAAGTCAAGTCTTAAACTACTACTACTTTTGATGAATGAAGTGTTTTTTGTCCAACCAGCTACAGTACACTCCTCTCAACATACCTTAGTTCCTGGAGTACTCTTGCTGATCTGGTTGGAATGAGGAACCTTCGCAGGCTTTGATTCGGCCTGAGAGACTGAGACTCCCTGTTCTGCCGGGCCAGACGTCAAGCTGAAGTCCAACTGGCTCTGAAAGATGGAAGCAACAATATCTCAGGACTTGAGCGCAACACTACATGCACATTTTAGACAGTAAAAAGGACATATATTTAGATAATGCACAGCAGAGATCAACTCGTTATTACAAACCTTAAGTCTTGAAATAACGAGTTAATAGCTGGACATTATGATGGGCGAACATTTAAGTAAACTATCAAACTACAATGTAAAATAGTGTCTATATCTAAAAGTATTTAATCATTTACAGATTTGTGTAATTGTAAACCTAATATTAGAGTGTTCTTGTTATTATTGGTCAGACAAAACATATTGGAAGAGGATACATTGGACACGATTCGAAGGAACTTAAACTACACGATTAAATCAATAAAGACCATATTAAGTTGCAGGGTTAATATTGAGCCACATTTCTTCAACAAGCCACAGACTCAAACTTTAACTAAATATGCTTACCTTTGTTTCCCACGAGAAAGGGGCAGAATGCTCATCTTGCCAGGTCATATCCTAAGAAACACAAAATCAGAATCATCTTTATTAACCTAATATGTGTGAACGTACAAGGAATTATTTGTTTTGTTGCATTGCTCTCAATTTACTTAAATAATATAGACATGACAGCCAGGAACAAAGCTGGGCAAATAAAGAAATAATAGACAGGACTATTAGGTACACAAGGATGTTAAACAATAAAAAAACCCCACTAACAACACAATAACTTATATATACAAGTCCAGTTTTTCTGTAAACAAACACATGAACAACAATTGTTATTATTACTTGTACACATTGCAGCTTTAAAACTGAACAATTATAATGTGAAATTGGCAGTGAATGTGTTGGTTGAACAGGGCTGTTGACAACTAACAACAGGATAGTTATATTGCCAACACACACTGCTTTCCTTCATTATATAATAATGTCTCATTCTATATTTAGAACAACGACTTGCATACATTATTTATGTCGTTAGACTTAACCAGAGACACATATTTTCCTGGCGAATCTGTTTTCGACAACTTATTATGTGAGGGTAGTGTATTTCTACCTAACATTGAGTATTGTTCCACTTTTATGCCTCATTTTATAACGTTATCCCTTCTTAAAGTTGCGATTACAATCATTTGGTAGCTATGTTACCCGTTACGTCATTAGCCACTATGACGTTAACCTGCATATTTCAACGGCTACGTGGCTAGTTAGCAACCATGACAACACTGGCTATTGTGACCTGTAAAAACACATCAAACATCAATACAAATGTTATTAAATCACCTCCTCTCCGAAGTGAACAATCTTCTGGCCCGTCTGAATGAGAAGTTTGGGGTAACAGAGCACTTCTTCACGGTCTACTCTGTGCATGGCGTATCGGGCTCGGATCTGAGGATCCATCATCTCGTTATCGATGGCGCTGTCCTGCTCCTGATGCGTCATTTTCTCCCATGTTGGGCCGTGTTTCTCTTCGATAGTCTTCCTCTCCTGCATTATCTTCCTCGCCATGGAGTTGATGGAGGAAAAGTATTCAAACTTCTTCTCCTCCATCCCGTGGGAGCTGAGCCCCGCCGTGTTGGCGGAGGCTATCATGGCGGCCATCTTTAGCTGCTTCCAGCTGTTGTTATTTTTTTTTTGTTAGAAGAAGGAAGAGGACGCTGGTTTATGTCCATGGTTTGCGTAGCTCGCTGCGTGGGCGGGTCGTCGGTTTACGTAAGGTTTACGTAAGGTTTACGTCACACAGATGGACCAGATGTTTTAAATGGCGCCATCTAGTGGTCTTTCCCAGCAAGAGCGTGTGCGCAGATAGTGGCAAAACGGACAAAACACATTAAAAATCGATCTATATAATCTTATTTATGGGGTTCATTAATGGCATAGTTGTCCTTTAAAGTGGGTACATGTCCGGACAACTTTCAGAATGGTCCAATTGTGTCCCCACCACTATTTAAAAGCATAATTTGTTAAATGTATTCCAAAAAACAAAGTGGACCAAGAAATTTGAGCTCAAATATGAGAATATTTTTGAGGTTTGTTTACAGAAGAGAACATACAATGCAGTGTAAATATAAAAGCAACACATCTTCAATGCGAAATCATATTTAAAAAGAGTATATCTAACATTATTGACGACTTAAAGATGTTAGAAGATGTTTTTATTTTGGTTTATTTTGGTCGTATGTTATTCTGTTTTTGTTTGTTTGTTTTAAGACAAAAACGGCCAAATATATACCCTCATAAGCGCTTTTGATTCATAAATGTTTTTGGAATAACTTTACATAATTTGTGGATGCATTATTTGGCAGATCTACAGTGTATATAAAAATTCCTATAACAACTGAATCTATTTCTTTTTGACACTAGGTGAGTGTTGCATAAAAGCCAAAACACTACAAGAGAGACATGTGAATGGAGTTTTCATCCAAGTATTGATTTGTTTTGCCACTGGGGGGCAGCCAACACAAGGTGTGTACACAACATTGACATGTCATCACCTTTGAAATTGACAGGGAATATTTACACATCCAGCAGTGTTTAAGCCACATTTTCCATTACTTGGTGTCCTGGCCATCTGGCGAAAAATAAATTAGTTTATATTACATCTGACTATATTGTCTTTATTTCGCAATTGTTTTATTAAAAGTGGTTTTCAAGATTTTGTTGTTGTTTTTGTTTGTTTTCCATTTCAAATATTTCAGTTTTCCGAAAAATAAATTAGGATTTGTGCACATGTATGAAAACAGTGATCATTGACTCAGATACAGTTTTTGACAAAAGAATATTTTAATAAACATTGTTTGACTCCTTTTTACAATATACTCAAACACAAGGCACATACAATCATATTCAAATACAAAACAGGGAAAACAAGATTGATTTGTTACTAAAATATTACAAGTTGGGCCTGCAATTTTAACGTTATTGAAGAAACTTAAAAGTAAGATGGCAAAAACAGCCCTGAAAACCGTTTCTGAGCAACAACAGCTAAAGCTAAACCAAATTTGCGGAGATTTGTCAAGTACAAAAAACAGCAAGGAACAAAATACTCACTTTCTGTAAACTTTTCAAAGGTTGCCTCAGGGGTACAGTTTATTGTAGTCCTGTTATTCTTGTGCACATTAGAATAATTGTTTATTCATAAAAAAGTTCAAATTTGTGTCTGAAATTCTTAAGCATCACATAAATAATAACTGGACTCATTTCAGTCAAAACATTTCTCAGTAATTATGCAACTGTGTACATTTTTTTACACTATTTAAATGGCATTATATATTCAGGCATCATGGAGGCTCATCTTGTCACTCTTGGTCAGAATGCCTCCATTTAGAAGCGGGTGAAGAGTGATGGCCGTAGACGCGACTGTTTTTTTAGACTTTCGTCTGGCTGAGCGTAAACAGGCCAGGTAGAAGATCTCCGTTACGTTGAGCAGGACAGAGATGCAGGACACTACGAGCATGAAGATGATGAAGATGGTCTTCTCTGTGGGGCGAGACATGTAACACTCCACGGTGAAGGGGCAGGGGGCTCGGGAGCAGACTATTCTCGGGTCCATGATGAACCCGTACAGATAATACTGCCCAACAATGAACCCTACCTCCAAAAGGATTCTAAAAATGATGGAGGTCATGTAGTTCCCCAGCAGGTCGCCTTTAATCTGGACATGGCCGCTGTCGTCAGAGTACTTGGGAACTTTGACGATGTCGCTCCTATGTTCTCTCAGCTTGTTTTCTTCGTGGATGACGTGCAGGACGTGTCCGAGGTAGATGAGCGTCGGTGATGAGATGAAGATGATCTGGAGGACCCAGAATCTGATGTGTGAGATGGGGAAGGCGTGGTCGTAGCAGACGTTCTTACAGCCAGGCTGTTTGGTGTTGCATATCATTTGGGACTGTTCGTCACCCCACACCTGTAATATTCAGAAGATACATTTATATTATTATCAACAGAGGAGGAGTCAGGATGTCTCAGTAGCGATACAAAATAAAAAAGGCATGCTTTTTGGGGCAAAAGCACACAAAAGGTTTTCCTTTATGGCACCGTATCATGTTTTCTTTTTTGAGTCCTCCTTACAGGACACTTTATCCTTTCTTTCTAGCAGACAGCCACTCTTGAGGTTACTTTTGATGCATTTTCTTTTTAAATCCACGCCTCCCACCCACCTACATCCAGCAGTATGCAGTCCTCTGAGTGCTATGGTACTTTTGCTTTTATGTGAAGGCTTTTTATATATTCATTGCACATATTTCCCATCATCCTCTATTTGCATCATTATGGACTTCCACTGGAAACTTCAGATTTTTATTTGTATTTATTCATTTATTTAACATTAATGAACATTTCTGTAAATGTGCCAGAGTTAGCCAAGAGGCTATTTTTCATCTGTAGTCCCCGGACAGATTTTAAAAGTCAACCTAAAACACATTTCATTTTAAACAAGTAAATACAATACATTTAAAACATGCAACAGACATTACTGGGATACTTAAATAAAACAATTTAAAATACAGAACATTAAAACAAAACAAATAAAACAAAAAAACAGAACATGTTAAAACACAGGCAGTAAATAAGGTAAAACAAAAAACAAGGTAAAACAATGAAAAAGTAACAATTAAGGAGAAAAGGGATTGAGTTACAGAAGCTATATACACCACCGTTCATTTACAAATATATTGATGATAGATGATTGCACCTAACATTTTAGTATAACATTGTCATTTAAGATTTAAAAAAGTGCTTATAATGCCTAGAAAATAACACAATTCATCAATAATTGGAATTAAATCTCATCCAATGAACATGGAACAGTCTACAGGCTACATCAAGTCCTGGTATTGTTATAAAACCTGACAAGGATTGTAAATAAGTTAAATTGATACTGTGGACCTTAATACGGCCAGCAGAGAGTGTTATTTCACCGTAAAGCCTAAAAGTAATTCATCGGTTGGGTTAAACACGTCTCAAAGTAAAGTACTGATGAACAAAAGGAGACCTTCTCTGCTCCGGCTCCGAGGATCATGATCCTGAAGATGAACAGCACCGTGAGCCAGACCTTCCCGATGACGGTGGAGTGGGACTGGACCTTATTCAGCAGAGAGGACAGAAATCCCCACTCTCCCATGGTCTCTGATCTGGTGAGGAGAGCAAACAGAAGAATGAATTATGATATTGCAGGCATCTAACAACGGAAGACTCTATCAGATAAAGACAGAGGAGAAACGTAACCCTAACCCTAACCCTAACCCTAACCCTAACCCTAACCCTAACCCTAACCCTAACCCTAACCCTAACCCTAACCCTAACCCTAACCCTAACCCATATAAATATAGCCTACACAGTAATATCAGCGTTTACTTATTACATGCAGACCCCACAGCCCACAATCAGTCACAAGCACAACAAACCCCTTGTAGCCGACCATTCCTCAGCCTTTTAGTCACAAACACACGAGCTATCCCCTGGTTCCCCCCTTGCTTCCCCCTACCAGGACCAGCTCACCCCTGGAGCCTGGTTCTGGCTCCAGCAATGCATCATATTGGGAACCAGAGTCCTTGATTTCAGCTGATTTTTTGGAAAATCAGACCCCCATGATCCCCTCTCAACATTCACATTTTCCAGAATTGGTCCAAGCACCTTAAAACCTCATATTTGACCCTATGTCGAATAACACTTGCATACACCCATCCACAGATCCTCAGGCCCGTGCACCCACTCTCAACCGAGAATCCAAAACCCTATCCCTAACCAAAACCTAACCCTAACCCATATAAATATAGCCTACACAGTAATATCAGCGTTTACTTATTACATGCAGACCCTACAACTTTAAATAGTCTTACAAAGCATCTATTCAGTGAACCGGAGATAGAGGTCGATGGAAACTCAAGACTAAAACATTTTTTTTGTTAGATTTGGTCATCTGGTAGCATTTTTACAAACAACTAGTGGCTTGACTTTCATGAAACTTGGATGTGTTAAGAAAAAACACGCTACATGTTGAAGTGTATTTCAACCACAGGGTGATACACGTATTATTTTTAAATTAATGGCATTTTATTTAGCTCAATGGTTTCCAAATCATTTGGCACATCATGGTCAGGTGAAACAGATTGTACATGGTATTAATCTAGTATCATATTTTGGAGAACAGATGCATCATTTGTGAAAGTTATGTTCCTTTTTATTCAATTTCATTCTGCATTTCACACCACGAAGGTATAGGATGAAGCATTTTGATATTTTTTCAACACATTGGGCGTGGTGCAGTTTTTTCTGATTATTATTTAACTTGAAGGTTAAACATCAACAACAGCACAAGGTCCTTTTTTGCTCAAAGACATAAACCCGTGTTGTAAAAACTCCTAATCTATAGTATAGTATGTTCGCATGGTAAAGAAGGATCGATAACATCCATTGCATAACAACAACTTATCTCAAGTTGTCTTACTATAGGAGGTCAGATGTCCTGATAGGAGAGGAATTTATCTTCCACAGATGTTTTTGTGATAGATATATAGATATTGTTCACAAGAATAAAAGCACACGTATCCTCATTACACAACATGGCTCTATTCGTCAAAGGACAAACATTTAATTTTGTTTCCAAAAAATTCAGAATCGTGAGAACAATTTAGAAATATGTAGAAAATAGTGAATTTTATTATTAATAATTCGTTATTATTATATATTGTTTAATGAGTTCCTCCGTACTCACACACCCACTTTTGCTAACATGCTTTCAACACTGCCAATGTCAAAAACAAACTCATACCCATCATAATATAACATTTTGGTAGATTGGTTTAATTCAAAAGTAACATCACTAAATGTACTTTTGAACTAATTCAATCTTGTATTTTGTGTTGGAAAAAAGAATGGTACCAGCTTACCTTTGAGTTTAAAGGCCTCTGCGGACAAACAGTGCTCACCAGCTGTGGAGAAGTCTGACGGAGAGCCCAGTGAACCAAGCAAAGCTGTGTATGTGGTACCTTGAACTTTAGGTTCGATGATACTGCGCAACAGTGAGCGCTGACACGTTGTCGTGACATCTGGAGATGATAGATTTAAAGTGGACCATTTTGGCCAGAAAACTAACAAGATTGTAAAGGTTAATGATTGATTGGCACCGCAATAAAACAAATAATGTTCTCAGGATTTTTTTACTGCTTTTCCAGGTTATTGTTTACCATTATCAGGGTCACATTCTGATAATGATGCTGTTTGAAAAACGCCTATGAAAGAAATGCCTTTTCTGCATTTTGTTTCAGATACAATCTCAGGGATTTAAGGACAAGGACACAATGACAATGAACTTGTGTACACAGTTATGAAATCCAGTTTAACCCTGAATAAATACTACGTGAGGATTGTCACATGGTTGAGATTGCATCAAGAGGAAGTATTTTAATTTTCAGAAATTCTCAACAAATGGAGCAAATGTATCTTGTAATCTCCCCAAAGTATGTTTGGGTTATGGTTAGGGGTTAGGGTCTTTGCAGAGATGTTGTATTGAATTGCAAAATGCAGGTGTGTGTGTGACGCACAGTTCATCTTATGTAAATGCCCTTATCCTCACATTAACTTATTAAACCCTCTCTCTGAATCAGAGGTTGACTTATCAATCTGTTGAACGCACCCTATTCTGAAGCAAAAAAACACTCATAAAGCGGCAATGATTAACGGTTTTCTCAAATGTTGCTTATCGATTAATCATTAATGTTGTTTTTAATAAGGACAAAACTGGTTTCAGCTTCTCAAAAGTTAGTTTTTCTTTAACAATATATTTAAATGAATATCTCTTTATGATTTGAACCATGGGCTCTGGGAAGCGGTGATCTGGATCAGGATTAATACTGAGCAGAACCCAGAGGTATCACGCTCAGTGGGGGATGGATGACATTTTTTATAATCTTCTGACTTTTTACGGTTTTAAAAATGTACTCAATTAATAAAAAAATATCTTTTACTCATCGGTAATGAAAAAACCCCATTATTTCCAGCTTAAAAGTGTTACTAAAAAGTGTCAATCATCTTTTAAAGAAAGGTGTTTGAAAAATCATATCATTTATTCAGTCATGAAACAGTTTTTCTTCAATCCAACCTCAATAATTTATTAAAAACAACATAGCACATAAACATGTTTCAGTGGAAACACTTTTTCACCACAATCATCGACATCATAATCATTGTTTATCAGTGAGCAAATTAATCGTTTTGGATACATGGCAATAACTTACAGGACAAAACTAGGCAAGGACAAAACTCTGCTCACTAACAGATTAACAAGTGGGTATCTAAGAGCATAAAGACATCATCAAAATTGCACATTTTCCATCATTAGATTTCCTGTTAAATAATAAAAAATACATGTAACATTCTAACAAAGTGCCCCTACAAAACATGGATTTATGCAGACTCAGCAAGAACATTTCTTAACTACACATTAAACGTGCTTTTCCTTGTTGTTGTTGTTGTTGTTGTTGTTGTTGTTGTTGTTGTTGTTGTGTTATGATATGTACACCCTATTGTACTTGAGTCTTTTAGATGTATCTGAAAAAGGAACCAGAAACCTAAAACAAGCATTTAATGCATCATAATGTTTTTTAATGTCCACTCAGCAGCCGTTTCTCCTCTTTGGCTCCATCCATACTTCCCCCCATGCTCTGGCTGTTCTCCATCTCGATGTTCATCTTGTTCTGCATCAGTGCGTCTTCTATGGTCTGCCTTTTTGTGCCCGACAGGCTGGCAGGGTTTTCCGCTGAGGTGATCTTGTGAGTGTGACGCCGGGAGCCGCACCTGACCCTGGTGCAGAGCAGGTAGAACACCTCGATGAAGTTGAGCAGCAGGGAGACGCAGGCCACCACCAGCATGAAGATAATGAAGATGGTCTTCTCCGTGGGGCGGGACATGTAGCACTCCACGGTGAAGGGGCAGGGCTTCTTGGAGCAGGGGAACATGGGCACCATGATGAAGCCGTACAGGTAGTACTGGCCAATAATGAAGGCGCTCTCGATGATGATCTTGACGATTAGTTGCGTGAGGTAGCTCCCCAGAAGATTCCCCTTGATCGTCACCTTCCCCTTTTCGTCCGTGTATTTGGGCATTTTGTTCAGTCGGGACCCCCCAGGGCTCAACATGCGCTCCCTCATTTTATTCTCCTGGTGGATGACGTGCACGGCGTGGCCCAAGTAGACCAGCGTTGGCGTTGAGACGAAGATGATCTGCATGACCCAGAAGCGAATGTGCGAGATGGGGAAGATCCAGTCGTAGCAGACGTTCTCACAACCAGGTTGCTGAGTGTTGCAGAGGAAGCCCGATTGCTCGTCCCCCCAAACGTTCTCAGCGCCCGCTCCCAGGACCATGATCCTGAACAGGAAGAGGACGCTCATCCAGATCTTCCCGATGACCGTGGAGTGGGACTGGACCTTGTCCAGCAAAGTCGACAGGAATCCCCAGTCTCCCATCTTTATTTTGTGATGATCAGTTACTAATCTGTGATACAAAGAGCAAAGAAAATACTCATGAGCTGATACCACATTATGTTTGCAATGATCCTACGCCACACCTTGTTACCTGAAATATTAACTTCAATCATGCTGCTGGAAGAAAGACGTAAAGTCTCTTTTTTAAATTCGGTTAAAATAAATAAGTTCTTGAACCGCCAACTTGAGGCAAAAGAGGAAATCAGAGCTCCTCGAGTCATGAGGTAGCTGGTCAATATACTCTCCTAAAATAATAGTCAGAATTTTGAACGGAAAAAACAGCAGAGCAGTGGCTTCAAACCAATAAGGCGTAAATACAATTAAACAAGACAACACTAATAAAATAAAAGGACTTTTTCTGTGTTCATTTAACATTAGAAACAACTATATTCTAATTCTAATTATATAGAATGAACATATTAAACATACGTCTTGAAGGCAACTCAAGACATATGGTAATATTTCATAAGTCATACGAATACTGGTAAAGAAAAGCCAAAAGTACAATTAAAACTTTCTTACAGTTATTATTATTTGTATGAAAATAAACAACGGTACTCTACATTCCCAGCCTGGATTGTACCCTTGACAAATATTCAGATATTCTTTCAACATGCGTAAAATCTGAAGCAGAGAACAATGGTTGCATCTTACCTGGCGACCCGTCGGAGAGGACTGTCTGCGTTTGGGACAGATGGTTAACTTTAGAGTTGGACCTTGGAGTTTTTAGCTGGGTGAGGACTGATGCAGATTGTTGCACAACACACATCTGGCGAGAAATGTCACATTGTTCCCGTCAGCCAACGAGGGCAAAAAAAGTTGTTGGAAGACGGTGAGTGTAATAATTGACAGGAGCTCAGTATCTCAGCTAAATGGCCTTGGATGTTTGGAAATAAACAACTTGGTTATCACAAAGGATAAAAACCACTGCTGCTCATATTTGAATATTCTGCATATTTGACTGCATGTTAAATAAGTGTATAGTTGTAAATAATGCAGTTCTACCATCTAGTGCCAATTAATACAGACACAAGCAAATAACTGTCATAAATAAACAGTCTAATAGTAAACACAAAGTGCCCCTTCAAACAGATGCATTTTCTACAGTATCATTCACCCCTTAGTTCATTTTGAAAAAGCCCTTTTAAGAAAGTGTGTGGAAAAACAATCTTCTTGAGGTTTGAAACATTTACATTTTTATGATATGATACCATATCTTGTTACTCTCACTTGATTAAAATCAATAGATCAATAAAGTACCTATCTATCTATCTATCTATCTATCTATCTATCTATCTATCTATCTATCTATCTATCTATCTATCTATCTATCTATCGATCTATCTATCTATCTATCTATCTATCTATCTATCTATCTATCTATCTATCTCTATCCGTCCGTCCGTCCGTCCGTCCGTCCGTCCGTCCGTCCGTCCGTCCACCTACCTACCTACCTACCTACCTACCTACCTACCTACCTACCTACCTACCTACCTACCTACCTACCTACCTACCTACCTACCTACCTACCTACCTACCTACCTACCTATCTATCTATCTATCTATCTATCTAAAAGTAAGAGTAATAGCGATAAAGCACATGAGATAAAATAACTAAATATTAAGCTAAATAGCCTAGCTTATCAGAAACATCCATATAAAGCAGACTCTAAGTCACACCTTGCCAATATAAGTTTAGCGCACATCAAATAAGTCCCTTTAAACTAAGTCTTGATATTTGTACCCTTTGTGTTTTGTACGGCGTTGAATAAGAATGTGTATTTGTTACGTTTGGACAGAGCGTTGAACTTGTTTCCACCCAAAATGGCTATTTCTAAACATTTCTTTCTCAAAATAATAGCAATAACAGGTATTTTCTATTTGCCCTTTTTGTTAATATTTACCCGATACTTGAGGAAGAAATTATTTTAGGAATGCAAATATTTTGAACATAGGCAAATATAATAAGCTATACTCGGTTAACAAAGTGTTAACTGCATATAAAATCATTCATCAACTAGTTAGTGTTTGTAATATGAATAGTAACATTCAGACACATATTAGCAAATATTGGAGGTTTATTGAAAACAAAATGACACACCATCATTGTCTAAAAACTATTACAAGAAAGCATCCTTCTTAAAACCTATCAGCAAAACTTCTGATGCTATTTTTTAAAGAGATGGATCTGCGGTTTATTATTTTTGTATTATGCCCGAAAAGTGAAATGTTGCCTGTGACTGAGTCCTGTTTACAGAAGCTGGCTACTCCCCCTCCTTCTCTCTTTATTTGCTGCAGACACACACTCACACATGCACACACACACACGCGCGCGCAGGGACGCACACACACACACACACACTCGCACAGACATACAGACAGACACACACAAACACACACACGCACGCACACACACACACACACACACACACGCACCCACCCACACACACACACACACACACACACACACACACACACACACACACACACTCGCACAGACATACAGACAAACAGACACACACAAACACACACACGCACGCACACACACGCACCCACACACACACACACACACACACACACTCGCACAGACATACAGACAGACACACACAAACACGCACGCACGCACGCACACACACACACACACACACACACACACACACACACACACACACACACACACACACACACACACACACACACACACACACACACACACACACACACACACACACACACCACACACACACACACACACACACACACACACACACACACACACACACACACCTCTCTAAAGCCAAAGCACACACACACTGGAACTCATTCTCCTTTCCATCCCCAGAATTCCCAAATCATCCGTAGGTGGCAGAGCTTTTTCGTTCCGAGCTCCTCTCCTTTGGAATCGTCTTCCATTTCAGATCCGCGAAGCGATTTCCGTTGACTCCTTTGAAAGCAAACTGAAAAACCCATCTCTTCGCATCTGTCTTCCTTGTCAACTAATTTCCATCACCTTCATGTAGTTTCCATCTCCATCACCATCACTTTAGTCACATGCTTTTATCACATGGCAATACTTATGTTGTAATGTTTTTATAATTTGTATGCTATGACGTTTGTATTTTGCTTTTGTCTGCTTTGAACAGCCCTTTGAGGCATTTCTTGTGATTTGGGGATACAATAAATCTTGATTTGATATGATGTGTTTTGAATTGGACATGTTCAACCTGCCCCATGTTTCAGATGTGCACCTCCCTTCCCAAACTGTTGCTCTCAGGCAGTATTATCTTACTCCTCCCATTGACCCCGTTGACCCCTAACTTTCGCCCTTGTAGCTCCAGTTCCAGGTTGACGCAATTTTGTATCATCTCGTCACGGGTTTTAAAAGCTTTCCTCTCGGAAGGCGGGGGCGTCACGGGGGTCACGGTGTAGTCCTGCCTCCTCGCCATGCACTCCTTCACGGCTTTCACAAACAGGTAGAAGAGCTCCACCAGGCTGAGGGCCAGGGACACGAGCGCAGAGACCAGCATGAACCAGATGATGACCGACTTCTCCGTGGGTCTGGACAGGAAACAGTCCACTTTGTGGGGGCAGGGCGAGCGCTCGCATTCGTAGCGAGGCGCCAGGGTGAAGCCGTAGAGAAAGTACTGACCCAGAATGAACAAGACCTCCAGGATGATCTTGGCCACAAGATGGAGGACGTAACTGCGAAGGAGTCGTCCGCGGATGCTGATCTTCCCGGTGCTTTTCGTGTACTTGGGGATTTTGTAGGTTCTCCTGAGGAAGAGGCTGGTCTGGTCATCCAACTCCGCCTGCTTCTTCATCCTCTCCTTCACCTTGGATTTGGAAGAATCAGATTTAGGTTTGGTTTTGGTAACCCTCCATATGAGGCACTGCAGATTAATTGGAAGTAATAAGGTGAACCTTGCACTATTTGTATTCTATTTTATTTGTATTAATTGCAACTATTTTGTCTGTTTTATTATGTTGCACCATTGGAGGAGCCTGTGACCTAAGATTTTCATTGACATATCTACGCTGTAGCTATTTACAAATGACAATAAAAGCCGATGAAACATGCTTCACACCTTAGGAGTCCAGGAAATGTATGAGATTAGCTTTCAGTTTTGCCAAATATTTCAAAACACTTGTTGCATGTTCTGCTTTTTACCTCCTAACTTGGAGGCAGTTGTGTTTTTATCAAAGTTTTGGGAAAAGATATGAGCATAATATAAAAGATCAGCATATCCGTGGTTAGCAGATAAGTTGAGCGTTCTGCAGGAGTAGTTTCAGATAATGTTAAAGTGTTGATACAAAATTCTGTCATGAATACCTCTGCCAACAACAAAACTAGCTTTAAAACCAAGAAGTGAGTTTTAGGTGCTTAAAAATAGATTTGAGTTTAGTATGTCTATGTATGTACGTACGCACTTTTCTTTAATTATGTAAAGCTCTCTGGACTGCTTTTGTGTGATATGGTGCTATACTTGTACATTAGAATGTAATTGTAAGTTTCACATTAAAGCTGCTTTAACCCTTGTGTTGTGTTCAAAAGCTGTTACCGTTCATGGTGTTCGCGGGTCACTTTTGACCCATGATTTATCTCAGTCCAAAACACTCAAAAATAATCACTATCATCCAATATTGTTTTAACTACATCATCACTAACTTATTATGCATTCATAACCGTACAATCCTGTTGTAATTTAATGTTATGGCCCCAAACACATTACACCACATATTTAAGTAAAACATGTGATTCAATTCACTCACATATTTCCTATGGTGAAGACAGTGGATACCTTATCTGACTATAATAGACTAATATTAGAATCCAATCTCCCCCCAAAGAGTTTTAAATGATTGTTACAGTGGATGAAGGGGGAGGGGGAGGGGTATCTAAAGTCAAAGATGAATCTTGATTGGGCCAAATTTGACCCTGAGTCACCTCCAACAATTCTGCTGGGTATCCCCAGACCCCAACACCAAATTATACACTTTGTTTTTTAGAGACCTTCAGACTTGGCTAAAATGGTCAACATCTGTTTTTTATATACCTGTTGTGGAGGATATCATGAAGCCTTGTTCCGTAAAAAAAAACGTAGTTATTATATAATTTTTACTTGAAACGGGTCACGGGAGACCCGAACACAACTTAAGGGTTAATCAACCTTTTGCCTGCAGGGATCAGTTTATCTGGAAACAGCCGTCTAAATGTGGCAACAAAGGATCAGTGGTAGAACCGATCTTAATGTCTCTGCCATTGTTTGGTACTCTTTTATACCACACCCACTGCAGCAACACACCTTCTTCTCCAGGTGGATCACATGGAGGCAGTGGCCAAGGTATAGCAGCTTGGGAGTCGCCACAGCAATAATCTGCAGGACCCAAAAGCGAACATGAGAGATGGGGAAGGCCATGTCGTAGCAGACGTTCTCACAGCCGGGCTGCTGGGTGTTGCAGACAAAGTCGGACTGCTCATCACTCCACACCTAGAGGAAGAGAATAGAGAACGAAAGATTATAAATCATGCAAACTTTAAGAGTTTAAAGGTCCCCTAGTATACTGTTTTTCATCAATATATTATAGGTCTCAGATACATACAAAACATGTCTATGATGCGTTTGGCTCCAAACACCAAACAGATCATTGCAGCATTACCCACAATCCCCTCTGTTTCAGCCCTGTTTCAAAAAAGTGCTGATTCTCTGTCTGTTACTTTAGATGAAAATAAGGAGCCACTCCCCACGCCCCTCTGAGAGATTTGGTTAAAAAGAACACAATAGGCGCTTTCACACCGGAGTACTTTTCCCAGGAATAGTTCCGATAGTTCCTGGGATTTTGCGTTCACACCAAAAATATCTGGAACTAGAACTTTTTTGCGACCCTTTTGTGAACCTTTTCACCCCTTTTTAGTCCGGTACTTTCTTGGGATAAAAAGGTTCCCATTTCTGATTGGCTGGGCGAATTGCAATCCACCCCCCGTAATAATCCAAAAAGTTTTGTGAAGCCGCCATTGTATTTGCTGGCTTTAGCATTATTAGCATTAGCATTAGCCCCGCGCACCAACGAAGAGAGACTAACTTATGGCAACACAAAATAAAACATGGGAGCGGTGGAGATGAGGAGGTGTCTGCGTTCTGGCGATTTACTCGGAAGGCTTCAGTAGAAGCTGCTGGGAGTCCCAGCAGCCTACTGGTTGGTGATTGGCTAATGGTTACACAAGCCAAAAAAATCAGAATCTCTTTACACAGAGGGGACACATGTTGATGTAGAAGAGACATGAAGAAGAGGGGACACATGTTGATGTAGAAGAGACATGAAGAAGAGGGGACACATGTTGATGTAGAAGAGACATGAAGAAGAGGGGACACATATTGATGTAGAAGAGACATGGAGAAGAGGGGACACATGTTGATGTAGAAGAGACATGAAGAAGAGGGGACACATGTTGATGTAGAAGAGACATGAAGAAGAGGGGACACATGTTGATGTAGAAGAGACATGAAGAAGAGGGGACACATGTTGATGTAGAAGAGACATGGAGAAGAGGGGACACATGTTGATGTAGAAGAGACATGAAGAAGAGGGGACACATGTTGATGTAGAAGAGACATGGAGAAGAGGGGACACATGTTGATGTAGAAGAGACATGAAGAAGAGGGGACACATGTTGATGTAGAAGAGACATGAAGAAGAGGTGACACATGTTGATGTTGAAGAGACATGGAGAAGTGGATTTTACATAATAGGTGACCTTTAAAGTATAGTAGGGTCAATATCTACTGCCCTGTACTTCGAAAGTGATCATGAAACTGAACTGAAGAGTTCATTGGCATCTATTACCCTACATTTATTGGGAATTAGAAGACATTCCACATCCTTTCTTTGTGTCAAATGCTTATTATTTATACAGACCTTCTCAGCCCCGGTGCGCAGGACCATGATGCGGAAGATGAACAGCACGGTGAGCCAGACCTTGCCGATCACCGTGGAGTGGCTCTGCACTTTGTCCAGCAGGCGGCCCAGCAGATCCCATTCGCCCATTTCATTCGCCAGTTGTCCTGCTTTCTGTGTGAGGAGATAACAGAACAAAACAATCCATCATGACCTAAAAACAACTACAATCTGAGGGTATACATGCGTTATTTGAGGAGTATACAGTATTATTGTTTGACAAGAAGAGAATATTTCAATGTCTGCTTTTTATTCCTTCCATTAGCAATTGAATTAAACACTTTGATTGGACCTATATTTTGCAGTTTTATAAAAAGTCTTACAGGAATCCCTGTAGTTGTTAACACAGAGAACACAGTCTCTCTCACAAGGCCACACTTTATCATTTCCTGAAGGCTTGTGAGTTTACTGATAGATGCCACAGCTGCTGATCTAACCTCTCCAAAACAACCAAGACCTTAACCTTGGTTATTACAAACTGTTGCAAATCTCACTTCAAAGAATGTGAGCTCAACCAATGACGAATAAAGAACGAGTAAAAAAAGCTGCTATAGTTTAAGGTCATAGCTTTCGAAAACATCAACAAGTAAAGTATTTGTTTTATGTTATATAGTTATTTTCTTTTTTACATTTGTTTATTTAATCAGAATCATAGTTTTTAAAGCATCCTTACACGACGAAATGATGGACTGTTTGGTAAATTAGCTGTTAAATAAATGTTAGTAAGAAGAATCCCATTTTTAGCTTTTCGACATTTAGAAACTACATTTTGTACTTTATTAATTAAACCATTGCACATCCACTATGTAGCTCTGCCTTTTGAGCCTATTGTTACGGTTTCTTGCATTCACGCCTTAGTACAAGCGACCAGCATATTTACCTTTCTTCCCAAATTGTGCATGGTACAAATGCAGAGTAGATTATTGTAAAACAATAAATCCATTAACCTACCAACTCTAAGAGATTCCAGTCCATTTACAGCTCAAAAGAGAATACATATAAGCATCATAAAATACAAATAAAAACTTACCAGTTGAACAAACCCACAGAGAAAAAGATGAGCGAAGAGTAAGATGTCTCAGGAGGACGACGACGAAGAGAGTAAGAGGAGAAGAAGATTCTTTCATCGTTCCTTTTGTGTCTTATCTGGAAGGACACCATCCTAACCACAACAAAAAAGTCCTAACAGTGAATCTGAGTGGCTGCTGAACACCTGGGTTTTATATCTGAGACAATACTGCTGCATTTGACAGTGGAGAAGGAACAGGCTCAGAAGGAAGGGGATGGTTGTATTGTATGGATTAGTTATTGTCATTGTTCAACAACAAATTGAAGTAACTCAACTACCTCATCTACTTTTAGTATATTTTGTACAGAAGGTTGTATACATATATGTCACATTGGGCTTTAAAGGTCCCATGTCATGGCCATTTCTACTGATCATAATTCCATTGTTGAGCTCTACTAGAATACATTTACATTGTTCAATGTTCCAAACTCACATTGGTTTCTCACAGCATCTCTGTATAGTATGTGTATTCACTCTCTGTCCTACACGGCTTGTTGGAGCTCCTGCCCCCCTCTCTGTGAGCCCAGTGTGCTCTGATTGGTCGGGACGTTGCGAGGCTCACTGCTGCTCGCCGCTGCTGCAAGGAGCGGACAGGTTTCCGGGCGAAACTCATCCTGAGCACACAAACACTCACAGCCGAAGTAAAAACAATAAGTGTGGCTTGATATTGAGTAAGAAGGTTTATAACGCTGTGAGAATGGGTCTGCGGAGAGCATTTCTCCACCATCCCAACTCGTCTATTACCAGCATTCAGGGAGCTCTTTGCAAGTCAATGGGACTCTATGTTAGTTAGCCAAGGGGTCCTGGTGTGTGAGGTGCTCCGCGGATTGGTCCATTTGGGCCAATCCGGTCATTTGTTGTTGATTTGGGTTAGGGCACGTCACAGAACCCAGGAAGCAAACAATGGAAAAAGAGAAATCTCCAACGAGGCGTTCTGGGGCAGCACAGACAGGTCTTCTCTGTGTTAGAGTTTTACTCGCTACAGGGTGTACTTTGAGGGTTTGTGACTCTGCAGACCGTTTACATGCAGAAAAACCTTCATAACACACAAGGGGGCGGGTGATAACCGGAAAAGCATGACATGGGCCCTTTAAAATACAATTATGAACCTGAAACTTAGCATAATAGGACCTCCTTAAAGCTTCAGTATTTGTTTGAAAACTTGCTATACGAATGTTTAGAAGGAAACCTAATGCCTTTACAACTTTACCTATTTCATGAAGACATTTATCAAATTAGCCTGAACATAATCACTTTGTTGTCCGACACAATACCTGCAGATAAGTACACCTACAATGGATTCATCGACTATGGTTTTGCGTTTAAATCCCCTGAAAGCAGTCGAGGTTGGTTTTGCAGAACGTGGATTTAGGAAGCCAGCGCCTCACTCACTTTTACTAAAGGTTACCAACACTCAGTGACCTGGCTGATGTGAAGGGGATCACAGGGTGAACTCTGGCAGTGTCTGTTCACGTGAATGATTTACACCATCCTGACATTTTAGGAGAAAAACAAAGCGTGTGTGGCCTTCGGAATAAAGTTCAGTCAACATTTCATATATAGACAAACACTTCATTTAAATAAAACACAGGACAGTATGGGAATGGAGAAAGACATTTATTGTATAATGACACATTTGAGTTATATACTGTATTGTATGTGTAAGCAACCACACAAATACATCATACTTTGTTTACAGATCTGTTGACCTAGTAAAATAAATACTAATTTTAAAGCAATATATACACATGTATCTCAAATATCGTTTCTCAATGAAACAAACATCACAATCTCACTCTACTGTACATCACGTTGAGATTTAGATTTAATTATATTGATCAAAATAACTCTATTAACTGGTATTGCTTAATACAGCTCTGCACACATTGAGAATAATTATTTTACGTTATTAGTGCGTCTCTCTAACTGGGAATGATGTTGTGTTTTTAAGTGAATGCCATTTGGTCTTTGAACACGTCTTATATACTGTGGGTGTGGTAGATACCAGTAAACAGTGATACAAGCAGTGATAAATGGAAAGTCAGCACAAAACAATAACATCATAAAAGGAACCCTATGGATAAAACCGGATAACAGGATATATGTAGTGTCAAAAATAACATTGTTTATTTTATGGCGGCTGATTTTGTATTGCTTTCAAGGCTGTGTTTTTTAATGTAACATTTGATCTGAATACAAATAGAATAATTGTACATTCAGTTATTCGCTTACATGTAATGAACCATGCCTTTGAACACTTGAGTCTTGTCTGATAGAGCAGTGAGCCTGAGCATCATTGTTATACAGAAGTGTTTTAAATAGTAAGATTTAAGTTACAATTAATGTGTTCAGGAAGTACTGAGCATACAGCCGGGTCATTGAGACTTTGTAAACTGATTTTTTAATATAGTTTTGCTAGTTGTTGAACCCCCATTTACTAGTTTGTTTGTAATCTTTGTTCACCATGGAGGCATGGAAAAACACACAATTTGCTTTACAAATTCAACGTTCAACACAGGGGGAGGTTTTGATATACAAATGATAATTGTTCTATAGTCTAGTTTCTATAGGTAACTAAAGGATGTCACACATTTGTCCGACCATATATTGATACACTAGATTCATTAATTTAGGCAAATTCCACTGCAGCTTAAATAAATACTGACATCAAATAAATAAATGAAATTATCTTTAACTACCAACCTTAACTGAACCTGAGAGTTGAATGAATTTAGACTAATGGCAGATGTTTAAAACTCTGTAACAAGAAGATCCAGTAAGTGGGTTAGAGTAAGTCAGAGGGAGGAGAGCAGAGCTTTTAGCTTAAACTGATCCACACACGTGATCCAAGAACCCACATGAAGTCTGGAACACGTCTCATCAGTCCGTACTGTGAAGAGAAACAGCAGAGAGAAACGGATCAGAAATATATCTTATGTTCCAGATCATATTATCAGTGTTACTGTCTGAGTTACTTCTGAGGATAAAACATCTGATAAATGAAAATGGAAAAACACTAAATAGAGAAAAATGTAAGAATTTAACTATAAAAAAAAAAATATATACTTCTGAATTATTTAAATTGATCTATTGTACTTCTAGGAACATATCTACAACATATTCAAAGTTAATTCAGATGCTTTGCGCACATTTTTATTGGATTTTTACTCTAGTCTTCATTTATGTAGAATACTTCTATGTAATGCATTAACATTACAAAGCAGATTCCACCCTTCGTGACTTATGTCGCCCTGACCTGCAGAGTGTGAGGCCAGTATCCGGTGGTCCTGTTGGAGACCCCCAGGGTGGAGATGGCGTGGCGGGCGTAAACCTCCGGCTGTGGTTCAAACCAGTTGAGTCTTGATGATGGTGATGATGAGGATGGTGGTTGCTCACTTATCTGGTAACACATATACATACTGGTTATCAAACACTGAGAGAATAATGTATACTTACTTGGTAAAAATCCAAAGAAACCTATTCATGTTACGTGTGTGATTAAATGATTATTTCCTGACCTAATTAATTAATTGTGTGGTGTCTCAAAAAAAATCCAAAGATATTAAAGGTGGGGGAGGTCATTTTGGAGAAACCAGCTTGAGTGCGCTAGAATTTGAAAATACACAACCGGAACAAATCTGCCACTTCCTCACAGAGCCCCTCCTCTAACACACACGAACGCGCACATGACCAATGAGGGCACGAGATAAGTTTGTGCACAGATGGAAGGCTGACAGGCAGGTAGGCCATCCAGTTACTTTAGCCGGCTCAGATGATTGGTCGTGCTTTTTATAGCGCTACGGCTTCCAGAGATGACGTTTTTTTTAATGGATTTTTGGTCAAAGCACTTCAGATATTCATTGCTATCGGGATGTTAAGAGCATTCCATGGAATATAACAAAAAGTGTATCTCGAGCCGGTTTCTCAAACTTACCTACACCACCTTTAAGTTTAAAGCTTCAATAATTGTTTTGTTAATTAGCTAATTGATGGAGCTAAAAAAACTTGAGTTTTGGTAAAAACACCAATTATTTTTGATACATTACTTTGAGAAATATAAAACAAACGCTATTTTTTACAAGCCAAAACTCTCAAATGTTAAATGTTGTCTAAATATAAACAGAGACGTGCATTTGAAACTAGCTTCACTAGCTAGACACACTTTGGTTGGCACCTTAAATGTATTTAAGTACAGCAAGCATAGTGCTACTTGGAGATTTTAACTGGGACTGGTTAACTGCAGTGTCAGAGGATTTAAAAAACCTTTGTATCTCTTTAAATGTTACTCAGATTGTTGACAGTCCTACTCGCCCTAACATTAAGTCCCCAAATAAATCCTCCCTAATTGATCTCATTCTAACTAATGTTCCCTATAAATACTCAGCTGTGGGAGTATTTGCGAATGATCTGAGTGACCACTGTGTTGTAGCCACAATTAGGGACACTAAGGTCCAAAAGGTTAAACCTCGTATTATCAAGAGAGACAAAAAACATTTTGTGGAGCAGGGTTTTGTGCATGATCTGTTTGGGTTTGATTGGGGAAAAATCGATCTGTGTGCTGATGTAGAAACCACATGGTCTTATTTTTATCTTGGTTTTATGGAAATTATAGATAGACATGCACCCCTGCGTAAATTTAGAGTGAAGGGACGAGACAATCCTTGGTTTTCTGCTGAATTATCTATTCTCCTACATGAGAGAAACAAGGCCTGGGCAAAGGCTAGGAATTCAGGCTCAGAGGTAGAGTGGCTGCGTTTTAGGCAGCTAAGAAATAGCTTCACTTCACATGTCAGAAGTGCTAAAGTATTATCTGTCAGTAACCACAAAGAACCTGAGCAACCCTAGAAAATTCTGGAAAGCCATAAAATCGATATCCACCAGTGATATCCGTAATGAGCTACCTCCGTGCCTTACCACAGTATCTGGCACTATATCGGACAGGGCCACCATACTAAATTGTTTTAATGAGCATTTTGTGTCCTGTGGCTCTGTTTCTAATTCTGCTTCTGTGAACACCACAGTCGGTGACTCAGAACAATGTGGTTACTCCTTTTACTGTTGATGTTGTTCGTGAAGCCTTAACCAAGCTAGATCCTAAAATACCAGCTGGTCCGGACAACGTAGAACCTTTCTTTTTAAAGATAGCTGCAGATTTTATTGCTCCACCTCTCACTACTCTTTTTAACCTCTCTCTCAGCACGAACAAAATCCCAAAAGTATGGAAGTCAGCGTATGTCCTGCCTCTACTAAAAGGAGGGGAGGCCACCTTATTAAACAATTATAGACCCATCTCTAAGTTGTCAGTTCTGGCCAAGGTTCTTGAACGCTTAGTGAGTGAACAAGTAAAGGTGTTTTTATGTACAAATGACATCCTGTCTAAACATCAGTCAGGCTTCAGAAAGCAACAGAGCACCATCACTGCCACAATGAAAGTGGTGAATGATATTACGAGTATTTTAGATAATAAGCAGAGTTGTGCAGCTCTATTTGTTGACCTATCCAAAGCTTTTGATACTGTCGATCATTGCATTTTGAAGCAGAGGCTAGCCAGTATAGGCATGTCCAGCCATGCAGTGGGTGGTTTGTAAACTACCTCTCTGAAAGGTCCCAATGTGTTCAGTTTGATGGGCTGTCTTCTGAGTGGTTAAACATCACTAATGGTGTACCACAAGGTTCAGTTTTAGGTCCGCTATTATTCTCTATCTATATTAATAGTTTAGGTGAAAATGTCGAAGGAGCAACCTTACATTTTTATGCGGACGATACCGTTATGTACTGTGCAGGTCCCTCGATTAAGGAGGCTGGTGTTAAATTACAGGCTGTTTTTAACATTATTCAGGCTCAGCTCTCTGAGCTTAAGCTTCTTTTAAATGTGGATAAAACCAAGGTAATGCTCTTTTCTAAAGCTAAAGCTAAAAATACACCAGAGACTGCTTTGGATATTGTAACTACGCAAGGAATACAACTTGAAGTGGTTACCTTGGTATCTGGCTTGATGATTGTCTCACTTTTAAACTTCATGTCAATAACCTGCTTAAAAAGCTGAGGGTTAGGCTAGGTTTCTTTTACAGAAATAAGTCCTGTTTCTCGCTTGAGGCCAGGAAAAGGCTAGTCACTGTGACCTTTTGACCTGTGCTGGATTATGGTGATTTGTTATGAATGCACCTGCCAATTACCTGAGCAAGTTAGATGCTGCGTATCACAGTGCACTTACTCATCACTGTACCCTGTATACCAAGGCGGTTATGCCATCACTTACTGTACGGAGGCTCAGTCACTGGTACTTTTTCATTTACAAAGCCATGTTGGATAAACTACCATCTTATATCTGCTCCCTGATCTCTCGGCGAATTGAAAGTACTTATTGCCTGAGATCGCATGCTGTGGTTTTATTAAATGTGCCAAGTGCTAGGACTGTCTTAGGGAAGAAAGCTTTTAGATGTGCAGCTCCACTAACATGGAACAGTCTGCAAAAAGAATGAAAAATTACCAAGCTAGTACCACTACATGTTTTTAAAGCTCGGTTGGATGCTACAAAATCAGATGCTGTTGGTACCTGTACATGTGGTTAGATATGTAAATTGTAATCTCTGTATATTTTGCTGTATGATGTCCTTTTGTTGTTCTGTTGTTTATGTCTTCTTGTGGAACCTACTGCTGCAGGTCTCCCTTGAAAAAGAGATCATTAATCTCAATGGGATTTCACCTGGATAAATAAAGGTTTTGAATTGAATTGAATTGAAGCAGGCCTGCTTGTAATCGACATATAAGGCATCTACCTGGAAAGGAATCAGACTTTGGACAAAGATCCCCTTGCCGCTGTACTCGAGATGAAGAGCTCTTGACAAATGATCCATATAGCCCTGAAATGTTGAGAGAAAATAACAACAAATATATTGTGAATTTACTTTTAGAAAGGGGTATTACATGTGTATTTATAAAGCAGATATTCTCAGTGTTTTTCTTACAGCAAATGCAGTTAGTGTCACCCTCCCAGGCAGAGGTTTGCAGCAGGCTCCCGATGATATGTTGACCACGGCTCCTCTGCGGCGCTCCAGCATCCCGGGCAGCACCAACCGCGCCATCAGAGTCGCCACCGCTACATTTTTATTCACCAGATCCAACAGGCCCTGCTCAGGCATTTCTATCAGGCTCTGAGGGGAATCCAAAGACTTCATGCAGTTCACCAGGAAGCCGATCTCTCTGCCCTTCATGGCCTCTTTGATGGTATTGCTGGCTGCTTGGTTCAAAGAGAAGTCAGCGAGGAGCACAACAGTTTCCACTCCGTAGCTTTGGGAGAGTAAAGCAGCGATGTCTCTCACAGAGGCCTCGCTCTGAGTGACAAAGATGATGCTGACGCCATGTCGGGCCAGCTCCTCTGCGTAGGCTTTGGCCACCGGCTCGGATGCACCTGAGAGGAGAGAGCACGATATCTATCAATGAATACATGTGAAGAAGAAATTAGGATATACAACTGAGAGCGATTGCACAGAAACTTCACTTTGGGCTCTAAAAATACAATACAGCTCACTTTGTTACTGAAATTAAAAGATGATTAGTATATTTCCAAGACATTAACCAACACCAATCTCAATTGATTTGATACATTAGCACTTTTCATGGCAATTAATATCTTTTGATTCAAGCTTTTCAAGTGTTACCTAAAATGTGCTGCTTTTCTCATTTGTATATAATAAAAAAACAAGCAATTTGAAAATGTCATCATAATTTAAAATGTTCTCTTTTTGTCCATATTTTTGTTAGAGCAAATCAGTACCTGATAAGTCAATAATGAATATGATTATTTGCAGACATAATTAGCTGTGGTGTTGTCAACACATATCGAATCTAAGAAGCTTCAACTTTATTTTGTGCTTGATCAAATTAAAGGGATTTACATCCCAAATCTAACTGAAGGGCTCCTAAAATAAAATGCATGAAACTGACTCTCCTCTCCGTCACACACATCTAAATCATCATGCACTCTGTTAGTTTCTGCAGCCTTACCATACACGATGGCCCAGTCTCCAAACCTTTGGCTCAGCTTCTTCTTATTGGGGATTATTCTGGGCAGAAAATGCACCCTGACCAAAGAGCAGCATTCTCTGAGCAGGATTACTGCCCTGCTGGCCGTGTAAATAGCACCGACCAGGGCCAGGGTTTCAAAGTAAGGATTGCATGATTGAGACATTTCTCTATACAAAAACTGAAAGCTGTCAACTGACGCCATAATCCACACTGTTGATGCTAGCTTGCTATAGCTAAAGCTTAAACAGCAGATTTAGCTTTGAGATTCCCAACCGTAAAGTAAACTAGTCAGCCAGGCGTGTGAACAAAACGTTTCCTTGTTACGGCATATTAAATAAATGATAACAAATGAAGGTTTAGCAGAGTTTCAGCCGGTTTTAGCAGGCAGAGATGTCTCCACGCAGCACCATGTCAAAAGAGCAAAACATTGAGCCATGTGACGTAGGTAGTGGTGCTGCATTTAAGACCACACGAAAAAAAACGAGAGAATCTTTTCAGAAGAATACAGAGGTATAACAGCCATATTAAAACTGCAGTTTCTGGATGATAAACTATTATCCACGACAAAATAATGTTGACATTTCAAGAAGGATTTTAAGGGAATATAAATCCGTGTTTCTCTTTTTTTGGTCCCAATGCTTACCTAGTTGTTAAAAAAAGATCGTTTATTTATACGTCTCTTAAGATAATTTAAAATAAATGATTACATTCCAAGTATATATTGTATTACATTTTATTCTGTCGACATCTTGTATTTTCAAGGATGCTTTATCTGAAACGTCACACACTTCATCTATGAAGCCCATATTTCCAACGCTCAAAAAGGTAGCGCACAGTTTCTTCTGACATCCCACAATGCACCACCGTTTCCATAGAGACGCAGCACTCGGTGGCAAATTCTCCCAAAAATGCTACCTGGATGAAACAGTTTTACAAGTCCATAAACAAGGTAAACTGGTTTAAAAATATCCTTCATATGATGTCTTCATGTTCGGATGTTTAGTTTGTGCAGCAGCGACATTTTTGGTTTTTGGACAGCTACGCTTTCAGTTAAAATGATGCAGTGTTGTCTTTAGCTAGCTGTGTTACAGTGGTGCATTTAGCATCTTCAAGCTAACCAGAGAGAATACATTACTTGTGTTTGGCTCTACATTTAGTATCACATACCTTAGTTTGGGTGTACATCATAGACCAATTAATTCTGGCTGCTATATTTGTATTTGTGTATTGTGGCGTGCAAACAGCTATCTAGTGACAATGAAAACACGTTATTTAAACTATCTGGACCAGTCAGTGATGACAGTGATACACCTGTCAGTGATGAACTGATTGACACTTGTTTCTGAAATGCATGACCCATAACATATGAGAATTTTACCCCTGTGTGCTGAGCATTGAAACTGATTCCTTTTTATTTAGATAGCATATTTCATACCCAGATAGATCAACTTCCATACCTAACACCACTCAAATGGCTTACACAAGTAAAAGCACAAGAAAAGAAATGATAACATCAATTTAGAAAAAGTACATTTTCGTTTGCAAAGGACCTTAACTATGGTTATGCACATTCATTACTTTACTAATCTGTGTACTAATGAGTGTTTTTTCCCCTCTATCTATGCATCTTATTTACAGGTAGTTAAACAGTAATATATATCTTTAAAGAAAACCAACTCAAATACTTTCCTCCTTTCCTCCTGTCTGCCAAACCCTGGGTAGCAATACACAGGGAACTGGCTCTTCACCCTCATACATTTTCACATTGAGGGCCGATGAAACCAATCACTCTACTCTGTCCCTCAAAGGAGCAACAGTAGAGATGTCTCAGTTGTCGGCTGAAGACGAAGCGGAGCTGCAGTCCCTGCTGAAGCAGCTTCTGAGAAGCATCAACGACAGGATCTCTGGAGCTCCGTCCACCGAATGTGCTGAAGAGATCCTCCTCCACCTGGAAGAGACTGACAAGAACTTCCACAAGTAAGGCCACAAGAGTCAGATAGTATAGAATATACTTCATGGTCAGATTTAAAAGTAATATATGCTATTTCAATTTGAACAGTAGCTCTGACTCTGTTATTATTCTTCTTCAGTTATGAGTTAGTCAAGTATCTCCGTCAGTATGTGGAGAGCTCTCTGGGGACTGTGGTGGAAGAAGAGACCAATTACCTGACCAGAGGAGATGGACAACATGCAATAGGCTCAGGTCACGACACCCTGATTCATGCTATCACCCGGAAGAGCAGAGACTCAGCAGAGTGAGTGGCGCTGAGTCTCTGAGCTTTGCTTCCTCTCTCCTCTCCTTCTGATCATGACGTATTAATTGTGGAGTCAGTTTATAAGTCATTATTGTGCTAATATTGTAAATCCTGAAATGAGGAACGTTTCTCTTTTTGGCAGGTACCAGCAGATGATGCAGACTCTAAAAAACACCATGATCATGGTGGTGGAGTCTTTAATCAACAAATTTGAGGAGGACCAGATGAGGAAGGAGGAGATGCACAGAGAGCAGCAGCACAGCCAGGCCAACAGCCAGTACACCGACAACTGCTCCGACAGCGACTCCTCCTTCAACCAGGTCAGACGGAGCACATGTCAATTAAATGTATTTATTGCCTTTTTTATTACTGAATGATTCATATAAAGGCAAGGCAATTCAAAGTGCTTTAAAAAAATGAAAGACATTAAGAAAAAGGCATTTAAAAACAGTCATTAAAAAGCAAAGATAATAAAATAAACATTAAAAGAAAAAATACATGAATAAAAGTTACAGTGCAGTTTAAGATATGAATAGTTAAATTAAAAGCAGCGGCAAAAAGAAAAGTCTTAAGGCCAATATAAAGTTTCAATATTGCATCATATCTCTTATTATTTTACTTTATGATGGATCATAATTGCTTTGTGCTTTGTCTCCATTCTCCTCTCTAGAGTTATGCTTTCATCAGACAAGAGCAGCTTCAAGTTTTGGCTGAACAACTTGACTCCAGCCGACCAAAAGAGGTACAAAGGCCTGCTTACACAAATACACTATAGGCGCTTTTTTCACACCGGAGTACTTTTCCCGTTTAGTTCCGATAGTTCCTGGGATTTTGCGTTCACACAAAAAAGAGAACTTGGTTCATGAGAACTTTTACCAATTTCTGATTGGCTGGGCGAATTGCAAACCACGGCCCGTAAAACTCTGAAAAGTTTTGTAAAGCCGCCATTTTATTTGCTCGCATTAGCATTATTAGCATTAGCATTAGCCCAGTGCAGAAACGTAGAGAGACTAACTTATGGCAACACAAAAGAAAACATGGGAGCGGTGGAGATGAGGAGGTGTCGGCGTTCTGGATTTACTCGGAAGGCTTCAGGCTGCAGCTTCTACTGGAGACTTCGGGCCGGGGACTTCGGGTGCAGTATACGCCGTGAAGTTGTTTGCGGCCTGCCAGTAAACCCAAAGCAGAAGAAGACGAAGTGGCGTCAGCGGCTTCATTTGCGTAATCTTCCCTCAGGGAACTTATTCCGGTGTGAGCGCGATCTGTACTTAGTTCCATGGGGGCACTAAGTGCTGGGAACTAAGCGCTGGGAACTAAGTACGGCAAAGTACTTGGTGTGAAAGCGGCTGTTGAGTCATGTTTGGCAATAGATTCATTTGAAACCCGGGGGTTGGATCCAAACAAGTGGTTAAAAAATTGATTTGCGGGAAATTTGGTTTATTGTTACATGGTATTTTATGACATTCCTCTGGTGTTTTCAAATGATCTACTGAAATACAAAATAATATACTTCTTCAGGCATCTAAAAATGAAAAAAGCAGACTTGAATAAGAAAAGTTTGAATTGAGAAGTCTGAATTATTAGAGGTGTAGACATAAGCAACCGGTTATGATAAAGAAACTTGACTTTGTTTGGAGGGGTCACAAGCCATAAAGTGTAGAAATATGAATATAAATAACAATAATACACAATATTTATAAAGCACTTTGTTCTCAGTGATCAGGAGGCTGAACTCTCCCCCCTCTCTCCCCTGCCCCCACTCCCCCCTGCCCCCACTCCCCACACACTCAGACACTCAAAGCCAGCACCAGACACTTTTTTTCTGCTGCTATGGACAGTCTTGCACTAATATACATTCTCAAAGACATTGAAGTGACTGTTATTTTGTTATATATTGATTGTTGTGCTTTTATTTATGTCTTAATGTGTGCATATGTATGAATGTGTCTTTTGATTGTGTATACGTATATACATATTTGTATCACTCTGTCTGTACACACAAACTGAAAGATTGACAATAAAGTTGACTTTGACAAAGCCGTTTGAATACCAGACAATTCCAGGTGAAGTGATGTGTGTGATCTCTAAGGTTGTGGTGACTGATGTTGCACTCTCTGACCATTCCTGTGTTTTCTTTGAGAGCTCTATTTCTGTTCACAAAAATGTTCAAAAAGAGGTAACCACAAAGCGATATTTAACTGAAAATACTAGGGAAATGTTTACTCAGAATTTCTCTTCCACACTTGCCCCTGCCAACATCTCAGTAAATGAGCTAGTAGATCATTTGAATTCAAAAATTAAAAATGTTATAGATGCCATTGCTCCAACTAAGGTAAAGGAAGTGTCTGGCAAGAAAATATCTCCATGGAGAAAGGCCATGAGCGTGAAAACAGAAAAAAGAGAATGTCGAAAAGCTGAACGCAGGTGGCGAAAAACAAATCTCCAGGTTCACTTTGAAATCTATAAAGAGAGACTTGGCCTTTATAATTTGGAATTGAAAAACGCACGACAATCGTTCTTCTCTGACATCATTACCAAAAACAAAAACAACGCACGTGCCTTGTTTGCTACCGTCGACAGACTAACTAACCCCCCAGTGTCAGTAGCCTCTGAATTTCTATCCACCAGGGCGTGCAATGATTTTGCCTTTTTCACTGACAAAATTCAGAAAATCAGACAAGCAGTCAGTGCCTCTGCATCAGGAACAGCAAATGTGTTGTCCCTATCTCCACTTAACATCAATTCAGACATCATGACACAATTCCATCAGATTAATTATAAAAACCTAGAGGACATTATTCAACTTCTGAAATCCTCCTCCTGCTGCCTTGATATTATTCCAACAGGATTTTTCAAAGATGTTTTGCCTTGCATGGCCTCAGATCTACTTCATATAGTAAACAAATCTCTTCACTCAGGTATTTTTCCACAGGCCCTGAAAACTGCAGTCATTAAACCGCTCTTAAAAAAGAATAATCTAGATGCTTCAGTAATGAACAATTACAGGCCCATATCAAACCTCCCATTTCTAGGTAAAATCATTGAAAAAGTTGTTTTTCAACAGTTGAGTAATTTCCTGCATTTAAATAACTGTTTTGATGTGTTCCAGTCAGGCTTTCGTCCAAACCACAGCACTGAGACTGCTCTTGTAAAGGTCTTTAATGACATCCACTTAAACACAGACAGTGGCAGAACTTCAGTGTTAGTATTATTAGATCTCAGTGCTGCGTTTGACACTGTTGACCACAGCATATTACTAGACCGACTGGAGAACTGGGTGGGACTTTCGGAAACAGTTCTGAATTGGTTTGAATCCTACTTAAAGGACAGAAACAACTTTGTTTCTATAGGTAAATACACATCTGAGTTGACAAATATGACATGTGGGGTTCCTCAAGGCTCCATCTTGGGGCCTCTTCTCTTTAACATCTACATGCTACCACTGGCTCAGATAATGAAGAACAACAAAATAAGTTACCATAGCTATGCAGATGACACACACATTTACGTAACAATTTCACCAGGAGACTATGCTCCAATTCAAACACTGAGTAAGTGCATTGAACAAATCAATGACTGGATGTGTCAGAACTTTCTCCAATTAAACAAAGATAAAACTGAGGTAATGGTTTTTGGAGCCAAGGCAGAACGTATAAAAGTTAGCGCTGAGCTTCAGTCTGCAATGTTCAAAACAACAGATAAAGCCAGAAATCTAGGTGTAGTCATGGACTCTGACCTGAGTTTCAACAGTCACATTAAAACTGTTACTAAATCAGCCTACTATCACCTAAAGAATATATCTAGGATTAAAAGACTAATGTCACAGCAGGATTTGGAAAAACTTGTCCATGCTTTTATCTTCAGTAGACTGGACTACTGCAATGGTGTCTTCACAGGTCTCACTAAAAAATCTATTAGGAAGCTGCAGCTAATTCAGAACGCCGCTGCTCGAGTCCTCACTAACACTAAGAAAGTGGATCACATCACTCCTGTTCTGAAGTCTTTACACTGGCTTCCTGTGTGTCAAAGAATAGATTTCAAAATACTGCTGCTGGTTTATAAAGCACTGAATGGTTTAGGCCCAAAATACATTTCTGACCTCCTGCTAAATTATGAACCATCCAGATCTCTCAGGTCTTCAGGGACTGGTCAGCTTTCTGTCCCCAGAGTCAGAACTAAACATGGAGAAGCAGCGTTCAGTTATTATGCTCCAAATATCTGGAACAAACTCCCAGAAACCTGCAGGTCCGCTGCAACTCTGAATACTTTTAAATCCAGGCTGAAGACTTTTCTTTTTGTCGCTGCTTTTAATTGAACTATTCATATCTTAGACTGCACTGTAACTTTTATCCATGTATTTTTTCTTTTAATGTTTATTTTATTAGCTTTTCTTTTTAATGACTGATTTTAAATGCCATTTTCTTAATCTCTTTCATTTTTTGTAAAGCACTTTGAATTGCCTTGTGTTGGAAAGTGCTATATAAATAAACTTGCCTTGCCTTGCCTTGCCTTGTGTGTGTGTGTGTGTGTGTGTGTGTGTGTGTGTGTGTGTGTGTGTGTGTAGGTGCGTTGGGAAGCTCTTCAGGTTCTGTGCGGAGCCCCCCCCCTCTGACGTGCTGATCTGTGAGAGCTGGAGCAGCCTGCGCAGGAACCTCTGTGACGCTCTGACCGACCCCGACCTGAGCGTGAGTCCTGAGCCTCTCCTACACATTCACACTTAATTCAGTTACAACATAATCAATATGAATCATGTCGTTGTTATGAACAATTTCAGACGTTATAATTAATGATAACAAACACAGAAAACATGATGCGAATCGTCTAACAAGCAATCCTGTCACACCTGATTTGTTACAAGATAACCATGTTGTCCACACTGATTCAGAGCCAATCAGTAGAAGCTGGAACTACTTTGTGATAATCTTGTACAATTGAATCTAATGATATCTTCTTATAATTGATTATTCAGCTGAAGTTGATTGATTGTGTCTGTGAGTATGCTGATAACGTATGCCTCTGCCCGTTATCTCCACCAGGATAATGTCCTGCAGTTTTTTGCTAAAAGCTTCTCCTCCTCTCCTCTGAATGTGACCAGAGAGATCTACACCAGTCTGGGTAAGTCCTATTCATGCAGTGTATATGCATCACGTCATGTTCAAACTGAGCAATGGAGAATCAGTTATCAACTAGAGAATGCAATTCCTGAAGAAATTGCTAGTGGGAATGCTTTATGCTGAAAAGATGACGCTAAACTGCTATGCTGAAATGAAATGTGTAAGAAGAAAGTGAAGAATTTAGATTGAAATGATACATGAACACTGGGGGCTTGAATGTGTGATGAGAGAAAAAAAGAAAGTAAAAAGGCTTGGAAAAGCAGCAGAATATTTGAACTGCAAACTTCTGAACTAACTTGATGGCGAATGATCTGTCACCATGGCAACGGCATTTGATGACACCCCATAATACGCTTAGATGCGTTGATGGCTGCATCGTTAACAAACCTGTGAAGTCTTGGGCTGTTTGGAGTAATTTCACTGAAGTTATGAGAAAACCGTGTTTCAAGGCGAGCATTGTGTTGCCATGGCAACGGCATTTGAAGAAATCTCAAAACTGTCCCGTAGATGTCTTCACGGCTGGACTGTTAGCACACATGTGAAGTTTGAGCACTTTTTGAACATTTACACAGGAGTTATAGCGACATCATGTTTTATGGCGAGGGATGCGCGTTTCCATGGAAATGCCATATGGTGAGATCTCAGAGTTGGCGTAGAGCTGTTGAGGCATGGACCGGTGATATACAAGTGAAGATTGGGGGACGATTGGACCGTGTCCATTGGACTTACAGCCTCATCGTGTTTCATGGCGAGTGGTCTGTCGCCATGGCAACGGCATTTCATGACACCCCATACTACGCTTAGATGCATTGATGGCTGCATCGTTATCAAACCTGTGAAGTTCTGGGCTGTTTGGAGTATTTTCACTGAAGCTATGAGAAAACCGTGTTTCAAGGCGAGCATTGTGTTGCCATGGCAACGGCATTTGGAGAAATCTCAAGACTGTCCCGAATCGTCTTCACGGCTGGACTGTTGAAGTCTGCTGCATGGCAGTTGGAGTGATGACATCATCGTGTTCCATTACACAGGTGTTTATATAGTTGCGCTAACGAGCTCTGTAGAGATCACAGGTTTCCATTGTTCTGAATGAGAGATAAACCTCTTACATGTGAACGTTTTGTGGAAGAACCGTAACAGATATCTGTGAAATTTCAAAACGTGAAGCATGTCAAGGAAGTTGAGTATCTGAAGTGTAATTTTTGTGTAGTTTTGGGTTAATAATGTGGCCTTTTTGGCAGTTTAACTAAAGGTGTGCGGCTGCTACCATGAGGAAATATCTGCCTGAGATTACAACGGGGTTTAATGGAGGAATGTTGAACGTTTTTGTCACTTCATGCCCTCAAGAGGCATTTTTTTAAAATTATTTTTGCTTAATTATTTGTCATTTTTCAAGCTACGAGATGTTTTCCTACGTTTATCATGAAAAATTATGTCCCAGGAATGTAGGGTTTGGGAATTATGGCAGTTTTAAAAAAATATATGAAGGCAAATTTCAAGATTTCTCACCCTCTAGCTGTGACATCACGCACTCTAGTTAATGTTAAAATGTGAAGAAAACCTCGAAAACAAGGTCTGAACAAATGTTAATATCTCTAAAAGTAAGAATCAGATTTAAAAGTTGTTTTACACGAATAATGTCAGAAAGATTTGTAACATTTGAAAGTTGGAAGGAGGTTTCTGAGTGAAAGTATGAATGAACAGTTAGCAGTTGAAGTCGCATGAAGATTTGTTGAAGTCTGAAGATTTCTTCCATTGACTTCAATGTTAAAAATTTGATGTATTATGGGATGTATCTCTGGAATTATGAAAGTTATGAATGAGAAAAGTAATAGCCATCGATTCCCGACCGAGCTGAACGTTTTGATGTTTGAACGGAGTTTCTGCGATGTTCAATGCGGGAGAAGAAGAGGGCCAAAATACCGGCGGAATAATAATAAACTTTTCGTCCGTAGAAGAACAGTTAGTGGGAATGCTGTTAACAGCATTCCAACTAAATAAGTTATCTATAAATGAAATTATATGTAAAGCTCCTTTTTGAAATATTCATTTTACGTTTCAATTTAAATGTCTGAATTTGCTTAAGAATCAAAAGTTCATTGCTCTTTGAAAGCATGTACTCCTATTGTTTTGCTATCCATGGTCTTAAAATGAAAAAAATGTTTATCACTTTTATTTTTGGAACAATACATCGTCCAATAAATGTGTTATTGTGAAAGGCTGATGTGCATTGTTAATTTATTGTTTGTTTATGGTGCATTATGTTTTTGAACCCCAATATTATCTTGCATGGTTCATAATTAGTACATTTTGCCTTTTTTGATGTGCAGCTAAAAGTGTGGAGTCAAGTTTCCTGTCTCATAAGCTAAGCTTTCCAACGGGCTCAGCTACCATCGACATCAACAGACCTGAGATCAGTCGTCTTCTCAAACAGGTACAGCATCTCTTATCTTACACCAAGTGTATAACAAAACACACACATTATTGCTTTTTCTCCATCTGCCTTGCCTCAGATGCGGTTGATGAATGATTTTCAAAAAGAGGTGACAACGTTTTGGATCCGCCATCCTGAGAAGTGAGTTTTGACTTTAAAGTGCACCTATCATGCTATTTTTAGGCAATAGCATAGGTCTCAGATATATATAAAAACATGTCTATGAAGTGTTTTGCTCAAAATACCAAGCAGATCACCCATTCTAGCCATGCCTCATATCCCTCTTTTTCACTTCCTGTTTCAAAAGTGCTGATTTGGGGAATAAAGCTTTAAAAAAAAAAAAAAGATAAAAAATAAGGAGGGGTCTGAGCTCATGCGGGACCCGGCAGCTACTGTCTAAACTAAATGCTGCCGTGATGAAACGCCATATCATGGATTATCAAGGATTATCTCTGAAACAGTTTGGAGCTCAAAGGCTTTCTCTCTTGCCGGTTATACCACAAGGTGAGTTCCTTTTTATTTCCTGCTTCTTCACACACATGCTCTCCAGTACAGGTTAGCTCTGAGTGTTAGCGATGCTAATGTAAACACCGACCATATTACGTCCAAAACAGTCGGGCATTGTTTCTGATAGCAACGTTTCTGATTGGGCCGTGGGTCCACATTTCTGATATTACGTCATATCGGACGCAAATCTGGATCAGCTCCGTTGTTCCCCGTTTTTAGAGATTTGGGTACGGAGGAAAAGAGAGAGGGTTTTATTTTCTGACGCTGCGTGACACACCGGGGACACATGTTTATGTATAAAAGACATCAACAAGCATTTTGCATGATAGGTCCCCTTTAATATGTAGTCACATGGTTTATCCCAGTTCAAATGTACTTATTTTTTATTTCCTATGTCCAGATTTAAGGTGTACATCTTTTCTACCCTACTTAAGGTACATGGAGGAAGTTATAGAGAGCACTTTCTCTCTGCTGTCTTTACATCATGAACATGGCTCAGGTTCACCTGGGACAGAGAACGTCCTGGAACCCATTCACCTGCTGGCCTTACTGGATGTTAAAGCTACCTGGTTTAAAAAGTGGATGGTATGTGTTAGAGATAAACAGTTTTGATTGATTTAGGCAGAGTGCATTTTGTATATGAACATGGTTCCTACAGATCCATCATACTGAGACACAGGGAGTAGGATTAGGATGTTTCCTGATTGGTTACATCTATTTCTTTTAAATAATTCCTTAAATCACAATTGCATGGAAAGTTGGACCTACATTTAAATTGCAAATGGCCATAAAAAGGTCTTTAATGTTGCCTTAAGCTGTAGGAACCATGATGCACTACTGTGTTATTTTGTAACTCAGTAGTGTCTTTGTCACTTATTATCTTGATGCCTTTCTTTTATCCTGGTGTGTTTCCCTCATCTCTCAGCATGGATACTACAGCAGGACTGTAGTTCTCCGACTCCTGGAGAGAAAATACAAGTCTCTGGTGAGTGATCCACTCCTAAATCAATATCTCTCTGACTCCTTTGTACTTTCAAACGTCTAACACGGTAAAGAAACAAGCATGAGAAGTTTTTCAGAGCGCTCCAAATCAGGAGTTGGGCCAAAAAATAAAGTATTTACATTAATACAAAAATGGGCAGTGTGGGCAGTGTGTTTATGTTGCAGTGGTAGGTAGTGCAGGAAAAACTAAATAAAACAGTTGTCTCATGGACATTTTTTTTACAAATTGAAACTCAAAGATTTCTACCAAAGTTGAGTATCTACTTTGGTAGAAATCGGTCGATTTGAGTAAATTAGGCTTTCATTAAGCAGCACTCCCACATCACCACACAAACTCAATCACAGAGCCTGATCTGGTGTGAATGCAGACTTAGGCTCCAGGAAGAAAACAGAAAACACTGTGCATGAGCTATAGGAAAAAGTATGGAAAATAACACGGCAAAGTTCAAATTCAGACTTCTTTGATTTTCATCTTTAGACCCCAGAGAAGATGCCACATCTCTGTTTTAGCTCCTACCTTTACTGTAACCAAGATACTGTATGTATTCAGAATAGGGCTGGGCGATTTGGCCTAAAAATAAAACCTCGATTTTTTCTAACTAATGGACGATTTTCTATTTAAACCTCGATTTTTTTCTGAAATGATATGGATCCTCCTGGATGTGGTGAGTTAAGTATGGCGAGTAAAAAGAAGAATAAAACAGATGGTTGGAGTGAAGATGCGAGGACTTGACATTTTATTTTGGGATCATCCACATTTCCAACAAAGGTTCACGGATGAAAAAAATGCCAATACTGAATCTGATGTTAGAAATGTTGACTGCATCTGGTTTCATTTCAATTTCAACATTTCTATTATTTCCAAATGCACCTGTATGGAAAGAAAACCTATTAAATATCACTGTCCAGAATAATTTGGGTTGCATATTTAGTTATGTGAGAAAAATATACATTATACACTTTTGTCAATCATTTCAACAAATCATATCTCAAAGAAAATTAAAAGAAAGTATAAAGCCTCATATATCTTTGAAAATGTAAAACTGTTTTATGAAATATGTTTTTGTTATGTTCCAATACAAAATATAAAGGCTATAGGTCATCAGTTAAACATTTTAAAAAATAAAATATATATTGTTATATGTTTTTAATATAATAGTGAAATAGAAAAACATGTCCAAAATAAATCAGGTTACAGGATGTTGATTTCAGGAAAGGTAATATTGGGGTTTGTTATAGCTTGCAGGAAGTTAACCATTAGAATAATTGCAATGCATGAATTCCAGGTTAGTCTTGCTGTTGGCATCAAACAAAAAAATCACTTCAGACTGGTTTCATCATTTAAAAATATCATCATGTTGAATGATACAAATACAACAAATAATGATAATGAAATGAATAATAAAAAAATACCCTCAAACAAAATAACATCCCTTTAACTTTCTAGGAAGTTTTCTACAGGTTTTTCACGAGGAAGACAAGCCTGTCTACTGCCTCTGGCTTGAGGCATGCTCTTTGGCATGTTACAATATTACCCCCCGTACTGAAAACCCTCTCCGAAGGGGCACTTGTGGCAGGAATGGAGAGATATTTCTTGGCCAGATAACTCAGTCTTGGGAAGTTAGCTTCATGTAGCTTCCACCACTGCATGTCTCTGTCGCAGTTGCTGGAATAAGTTGGTTGTGTTCCCATGTTTTGCAGCGATCGTCTTTCTACAGACCTTACACAGAACAGTTGTTTGTTCTATGTCTGACTGCTTGTACCCGAACCACTTCCATACAACTGAACTTACTGAAGTGGTACCTTTTTTAGGAATGAGTTCTTCTTCATCTGTGTTCGTGGACATTTTTATGCTACGTCTGTCGTAGTGATGTGTCGGTCGCGAACTATTTAAGTGAACGACGGGAGCCGGCTCTCGCCCGCGAACGAGCCGTTTTTTTTTGCGGAGGGATCGGCATGAAGGCACATTATGCAATGTGCAATGTGCACATTATCCCGCTTATTACATGGCCAAATTCTCAGCAAAGTAACGACATGACTCCCAATATTAATTGAAATGCTTTTATGGATTTAGAAAATTATTTTATTGATTTAAAAAATAGTTTTGTATTGATTTAAATTGACATGCATCCGCTAAGAAAAATAGTGCGTTGTTACTGTTTGAACTAACGTAGCAACGGCAGGAACTGCTTCGATAGTGTTTTTGAGGAGCTTTTTGATTACAGATCCAAAAAAAAATCGCGGTTTTTCGGTTTAGCCATTTCACAAACCGTAGGAAAGTAAAAATGCAATTAATCGTGAAAACCGAAAAAATCGCCCAGCCCTAATTCAGAATAACACAGATGGTGGATTCTTCAAAAGACTGGCTGCATTTCACTGAAACCATACAAGAACATTCCTGTGTGTGTGTGTGTGTGTGTGTGTGTGTGTGTGTGTGTGTGTGTGTGTGTGTGTGTGTGTGTGTGTGTGTGTGTGTGTGTGTGTGTGTGTGTGTGTGTGTGTGTGTGTGTGTGTGTGTGTGTGTGTGTGTGTGTGTGACATAGCCAAACACAGGGTTCGTACGGTCATTGAAAACCTGGAAAAGTCATGGAAATTCAAAATGCAAATTCCAGGCCCTGGAAAAGTTATGGAAAACAATATTTTTCCCAAAGTTTTGGAAAAGTCATCGAAATGTAACTAAAGTTGCGTCAAATATAATTTACATTTGATCTAATCGCCGAAATAATCTGCGGTCGCGAGCTGTTATGTGCCATCATGACGCGTATGGGGTTATTTTTTAATATATGAAGCGCGAGCTGTGTGCTCGAGTCTTCCTGCCTGTCGGGCCGGCTGAACTCTGCTACTCCGGGATGAGTTACATGCTGTGCTACATTAGCTACGGTGCGTTCGTTAACTGTGCGGAGTCACTGGCACAGACTGAGCCGCTGGTGAACAGCTGTTAGAACGGGCCGTTCAGGTGTTCAGAGCAGAGCGGCAGAGCGGCAGAGCGGCAGAGCGGCAGAGCGGCAGAGCGGCAGAGCGGCAGAGCGGCAGAGCGGCAGAGCGGGTAGAAGTACTCAGATCTTGTACTTTAGTAGAAGTACTCAGATCTTGTACTTTAGTAGAAGTGGAAGTACTCAGATCTTGTACTTAATAAAAGTATAGTACTCAGATGTTGTACTTGAGTAGAAGTACTCAGATCTTGTACTTAATAAAAGTAAAGTACTCAGATCTTGTACTTGAGTAAAAGTAGAAGTACTCAGATCTTGTACTTGAGTAAAAGTAGAAGTACTCAGGTCTTGTACTTGAGTAAAAGTAGAAGTACTCAGATGTTGTACTTGAGTAAAAGTAGAAGTACTCAGATCTTGTACTTGAGTAAAAGTAGAAGTACTCAGATCTTGTACTTGAGTAAAAGTAGAAGTACTCAGGTCTTGTACTTGAGTAAAAGTAGAAGTACTCAGATGTTGTACTTGAGTAAAAGTAGAAGTACTCAGATCTTGTACTTGAGTAAATGTAGAAGTACTCAGATCTTCTACTTGAGTAAAAGTAGAAGTACTCAGGTCTTGTACTTCAGTAAAAGTAGAAGTACTCAGATCTTGTACTTGAGTAAAAGTAGAAGTACTCAGATCTTGTACTTGAGTAAAAGTAGAAGTACTCAGGTCTTGTACTTAATAAAAGTATAGTACTCAGATGTTGTACTTGAGTAGAAGTACTCAGATCTTGTACTTTAGTAGAAGTGGAAGTACTCAGATCTTGTACTTAATAAAAGTAAAGTACTCAGATCTTGTACTTGAGTAAATGTAGAAGTACTCAGATCTTCTACTTGAGTAAAAGTAGAAGTACTCAGGTCTTGTACTTGAGTAAAAGTAGAAGTACTCAGGTCTTGTACTTGAGTAAAAGTAGAAGTACTCAGATCTTGTACTTGAGTAAAAGTAGAAGTACTCAGGTCTTGTACTTGAGTAAAAGTAGAAGTACTCAGATCTTGTACTTGAGTAAAAGTAGAAGTACCAGAGTGTAGGAATACTCTGTTACAGTAAAAGTCCTGCATTCAAAATGTTCCTCAAGTGAAAGTAGAAAAGTATTCTCATCAAAATATAGTGAAAGTAGCGACAGTAAAAGTAGTCATTGTGCAGATTGGTCCGTTCAGAATAATATATATGATGTTTTATAATGATTGATCATGAAAGTGTTCTCAAAGCTGGTAAAGGTGCAGCTAGTTTGAAGGACTTTGTAGACTGCAGGGTAGCTGGTGGATTTACTCCAGGTGGAACTAAAGTCTGATTTAACACTTGGTTATATTTCACATAATTCATCCAGATCTGTGAAGTCACTAAAGGGATTAAATATATGTAGTGGAGGAAAAGTACACCATTTACCTCTGAACTGTAGTGGAGGAAAAGTACACCATGTACCTCTGAACTGTAGTGGAGGAGAAGTACACCATGTACCTCTGAACTGTAGTGGAGGAGAAGTACACCATGTACCTCTGAACTGTAGAGGAGTAGAAGTACACCATGTACCTCTGAACTGTAGTGGAGGAAAAGTACACCATGTACCTCTGAACTGTAGTGGAGGAGAAGTACACCATGTACCTCTGAACTGTAGTGGAGGAGAAGTACACCATGTACCTCTGAACTGTAGTGGAGGAGAAGTACACCATTTACCTCTGAACTGTAGAGGAGTAGAAGTACACCATGTACCTCTGAACTGTAGTGGAGGAGAAGTACACCATGTACCTCTGAACTGTAGTGGAGGAGAAGTACACCATGTACCTCTGAACTGTAGAGGAGTAGAAGTACAAAGTAGCAAAACATTGAAATACTTAAATAAAGTACAAGTATCTCAAAATTGTACCCAAGTATAGTACTTGTTGAGTTTATGAACGTAGTTACTTTACACCAGTGGCTATAAAGATAGAAAGACTAAGCCTTGCACAGAGGCATGAAAATACATTTTCAAAATGCTCAACAGTGCTGCCAAAATTATAAACTGACTGCGACACAATTAAAATAAATGCTTTTATATATTTCTACTAGATGTGACTCTTTGGCGTTTCTGTTATTATTACCTGCTGCTTTAGTTGTTCTGACTGCTAACATCATCTGTTATTCCTCATTTTAAAGCCGATATTCCGTGGGGTCGGGGGGCTCGGATCCTTGTCATACCTGATGAGTTTGCCTCCCTGACTACAGTTGCTTTAGCGTGTAGAAGCTAGTAAGCCTACTATTTGATTTGTTTTAGATAGGCACTACATGTTTCATATGCAGACCTTATTTTCCTGTTCCATGTTAAAATAAACCATTTCAGTGGTCATTTTTTTTGGTCATGGAAAATGAGTTAACGGTCATTGAGAAGTCATGGAAAAGTCATTGAAAATCATTGGTGAAAAAGTGTATGAACCCTGCAAACCGTAAAGGTCAATATAAAGGGGCACAGAGATTTGAGTGTCACTTTGACATTTAAAGATTGATTGTTTAATCCTAAACCTCCCTCTGTGCTCTCTCTCTGACTCTAGAGAGGGTTACTGATGAATCTGAAACCTTCTCTAAAGTAAATGTCAATAACTCTTCCAAGCACTCTGAGCCTAAACTACTCTTGCATTGCAGTGCATTCAAATCCCCTCCAGTGCATCAGGATTAAGATTCAAATGAACTTTGATTAAAGGGTTCAATAAGAGTCGCAGGAGATTAGCAGTTGTCATGACCAATCGGGTGTTTACAGTAACCACATTGCATTCAAATCTTTTTCTTCTTCAGATTGTAGCAGCCCTTCAGCAGTGTGTCCATTACACTGAATCCTGTGAACGTGTAACAAATGAAACTGATCCCCAGTCAGCGGAGCGGCAGGAACCCGGTGAGTTAAACAGACCATAAACTCATGATTTCCTCAACAGGTTTATGTACTTTCTCAGGCATATCTGGATAACAGTTTCCACTCTCACTCTGTGGTTAACATCAACACATTTGCAGTAATGCTGATTTAATGTGTGCTGTGAAACAAACCAAAATATAATACACTCAGGCTGAGCTACTGAGAGCGCCTAATGAGAAAGTAATGCTTCATTTGAACCCTGTGGGTGTTAAATGTATTTGTACCTACCTACGCTGTCATCATTTATGTATTCTCTTTTGTTAACGGGCACATGCTGTTCCCGCTGTTGTAACAACAGAGGAAAGCAGAGAGAAACATTAAACAGAAATAAATGAAAACAAAACAGGGATACAAAAGATAAAGCCGACTGAAGGGAATCATGGGAGGTTGATGACGGCTCTATTGTGATTGGTCGACTGCTTAGAGATGTCCCGCCCCTTAGCGTATCACGTGCAATGTGTCGGAGCGCTAGCCAATGAAAGTGCAAGTGTTACATAGTGATGTCACTGGAGTCGTTTCAGGCAGGTGGGGGGAGAGTGTGTGTGAGAGAAACTCTGGGAATTAAGCCTCTGCAGACCATTGACATGCACAAAAAGCATTTGTATAGTAGGTTTGTTTTAACAGTTAGTAACTTACAAATGTCTTGTAACAAATAATACAAGAGATATGCAATATTAACATTTAGAGTCATATAGATTGATGGTAAAATGCTTAAAAAGAGTGAGTATAGCTGGAGATGGGCAAGTGTGTGAGTTATCTCCTGGAGCAGCTGCCTCCTTGAGAGCGAACACTTTGACCTTGTCTTTGCTGACTGGAGGTACGCTGCCTCCCCGCCACTGATACACTCCTCATAAACTAATAAACTGAGCTTCCTTTAGATGTTCTGCACCCCGGAGGCCCTGAGGGCGTTTTTCATTTGTCAATCTCCCTCGATTACTGCCGCTGTATGAAATGTCTTTACACTTTCTGTCCACCACAGCTGGGGCATTCATCTTGGGTTTATGAAAAGTAGTTTAACTATTACAATAGAATAACTTTATTTTGTATGAATATTTTCATTTGTAACTGAAATAAGATCAACACAAACAACGTCTTTGCTTATCAGAGTTGAACCCTTTCTCTTGTGGATGCACCTTTTGGTCGTGCAAGACTATTACCCTTTTTATTTGAAATATGTCTTTTGCAACACCTAAAAAAGTTGTAAACAAGAATTAGCCATGTGATGGAAAAAGTGTTAGCTTTGCTCTTTCCATCATCTTTAATACTATCAACACTATGTGGGCCCTTGTCTCTGTCATGTGTCAGGCTCAGTCCAGAGGAGTGTTTACACGGGAACAGAGATTGAGTATGCTTTCTTCGTCCACTCGCTGTGTGTCCTGGGGAAACTGCTCATCTACACCAACGGCAGGAAGCTCTTTCCCATCACAGTGAAGAAGCGCAAAGGTACACAACTACACTGTTCTGTAAACTGTTTTAGATCAATCAAAAGCATGTGGGTTTTAATGTTTACATTCTTGCTTGACATCTTCACTAAAGGCAGTATAATTAAGCAATAGCTCACGACAGGCCGCTTCGCGTCGGGCCGAACCGAACCTTAGCTGTGATATAATGAAGTGAGCTATTGCTTTTATAAAACGGTTACAAAGTGTGGCAATATGAAAGAAAAATACACACTCTAATTTAAATAGTTTTTATTTATTAGTAAATAATGATGTTCAAAATAAAATAGTCCCTAAAAACATAGTGCGAGGTGGTTGCTATGCAACAACACTAACAGCAAGCGAGCATATTAGACAGACGGCGTTGATCGATTATTTGGCTATTTATTTACAATTATTTGTATGTTGCCGTTTATTGTGCAGCCACTGAAAACCTGTCCAGCATCAGTAGCATGGCTTACGTGGTTACTTGTATAGGTTGAGGTTGTTCTGGCTGTTGCTTGGCGTGGTGAGAATATTGCTCCACTTTTTCCCCGAGATTCGGCTTCCAGTAGCTCTGGAGAGAGCTTTCAGACCTGTGGCCACTAACGTCATAATTTCTCTGCTTTCAAGACCCGCATCAGAAAGCTTTTGAATGGTGGTACTTTTCCAGTTGGTCTACCTGCTCTTCACGTAGCTCTGCATGTCGTCGTTTAGGTGCTTTTTTTTCTGGAGATAGGCACTGCTCAATCCACTCCTCCATAGTAAGGAGGTCGAAGTTAACCTTAAATGTTTCCATCTTAAGCTTTGTTACATTACATTACATTACATGTCACTGGTTAGTCGCTTTTATTCAAAGCGACTTACATACTCAATACTGTGGTCAATCCCCACAGGAGCAATTTGGGGTGAAGTGTCTCAGGGACACAACGACATGCTGACTGCAGTGGGGTTTGAACCTGATCCCCCTTGATCCGAACACCAACGCACAACCCACTGCGCCACGCTCATTATATCACGGCTAAGAACCAATCAGATTGCTTGATTTGACTTGTCCGTTTTATAAGGTACAATATTGTACGGTAGTAAAAGGAAAAGTTTGTTGAGGGTTAGACGATAAGACCTTTAAAAAATCTGTTTAAGAAAAAATCCAACAAATAATCTGTTTATAAAAACGTTTTGTTTTTTTACATTTGTGGTTTTTGTACAGATTAAATACATTTAATCTAACACTTTGAGTGAGGAATGTACACCTTATTTCCCCTTGTTTTTAGTCTTTGTGCTAAGCTAACCATTATTAACTATAGAAATACTAAACTGATGTCCATCCCCTTATCTAACTCTATTCTTTTAATGTCTAATCAAAGACCTCCATCCAATCCACGCATGGTTCAAATGACTGACGCAGAGTTAAATGGAAAAGCATGTGTTTTATAGTTTATTACCCCCAACAAAACTGCCCCTTTTTTTATCTTTACAGCAGATAATCTCATGTTGCAATGCGTCTGATCATTTTACTCTTGGTGCCACTCCCTCCTCTTTCCCGTCTGACCCCATCATCGATCCCTCCACCCGTCTTAATCACTAAAAACGTTATGTAACGCCGTGAATGATACATAGGTGAACCATTAAAACAGACTCATGGTCTTCGTCAATTATTTAGCCATACATGACTCTTGTTCCATAGGCAATTAACTCTGACGTTAGAGTAGCTTATATTGAAATGTGACACATTCCTCGGGTGGAGGCCTTTTACCTCCGCCCTTTGTTTTAAGTGGGCACCTGGATCAGTTCGGCACACATATGTGTCATGGAGGAGGCTGTGGCTCAGTGGGTAGTGTGATCGGGGGATAGCAAGTTTGAGTCCCACTGCAGTCAGCATGTCGTTGTGTCCATGAGACACTTCACCCCAAATTGCTCCTGTGGGGATTGTCCACAGTACTGAATGTATGTAAGTCGCTTTGGATAAAAGCGTCTAACAAATGACATGTAATGTACAAATATGTGTCAGTTCCTAAACAGGTTTTAATTGCAGTTTAGATTTTTTTTTAATAAAATGTCCACATGTTTTAGGATATTTTCTCTATTTTATGTTAAATCCTTATTTCCTAATTTTGCCAATTGATTTTGATTAAACTGTATTACATAACTCTGACTAAACAGAGTCTTTGCTCTCTCATAGACACACACTGAAGCAGCTTAAATACATTTAAACGTGATTTAGTTAATCACGTTTTCTATATTTTCAGAGCACCCTTAAGGTACCAAGGTTCCTTCAACACGGTGAAAGGTGTCTTGTGCTATACAACTTAGAAAAGGGAACAATATGAACACTTAAGACCTTTGAACCAGCAGAAGTTTGAAATGTTTTGCTTAAGAAACTAATTGAAAAGTTAATATTTAATCATCATTTTGCTGGAAATAAAAAGAACACACACATTTACTAAAACTCATCCCGGAGATAAAATGATGAGCCAGCAGTGCAATAAGTAACTTGACTCAACTATTTCCTTCCCAAAAAAAAACCTAACCCTCTGTACACCGAGTAACCGGAGTGATTCATCTCATTCATCATGTTGTTTCAGATCCAGTCAGCCTGACAGACCTGGTGGTCATCCTGATTAACATCGTGTACCAACACCCCAAACCCCTGCACAGTGACCCCTCACACACAGGTGAGGCCACACACACTCACGCTGGATCAAATGAGTCACAGGGTTTCGACTTCCTCCCTGTTTTCTTGGGCAGATTGTGAGTCTGGGATCAGCAGGAACACAGTGACCCTCCCTATGAGGCGGAACAGCATTCCTTAGGCCCATATCTTTTATCTCTTAACTTTGTACCGAGTCATAGACTTTTTCTGGTTGTCTCCTGGATGACCTTGCTTGATTGCCCCATTCATTCTCATGAATTACACTGCAGCAACGCTCCCTGCCAGTGATCGATAGTGTCCCCTGGCTTGACTTTGTCAGAGGAGGATCATCTCTCTTTTGGCTGCTGCAGCAGAGAGTCACTTGGAGCAAGTCATAGTTACATATCAATATTTCACCTGCAGTCTGATGACGATCACCTGCACCCCTTGTGAGGGTGTATTCTGAATAGTATCATGATGTTACATAATGCAATGAAAATGTCAGAGATTGCACAAAATGTAGGAGAATATTTATGTAGAGATACAAAACATTTTCAACAAGAATGAGACTTTTGCGATGTTCTAACCACAGCCTTTTTATGTTTTTCCAAAGTAATGATTTATTTAAATGATTTATTTCTAGTTATTTTGAACTTCTGCATTCTATCCAATGGAGATGAATGTTTCGAAATGTTTTGGAGGAGAATTATCTATATATTTTTTTTAAAAGTAGATTTAGCAAGGCAGTGCCCAAGAGGTGAACTGGCACTCTCTACTTTGGTCCGTTCAGGACTTGAACCAGTACAGTTCTTGATTAAGTGTATATGAGTGGGACGTTTGGTCATAGATGTCTTAATATACCTGTGTCCTCGGTGATCTGATTGATACTGTACATAAAAAATGCATCCAGAATTCAAGTCAAACTCACATGACAGGTATAAAGTTGTATGCGTCTAGAAAAAAACGTTTAAATATATAACACCCCGCAAGCCTCCAGCAGCTTTGGTATGGGTGTCTTTCCAAAACTTGATTCCAGGTTATCGACCATGCAGTCGGGTGTACTAGCCAGACAATGTGTTTAGTGTCAGGTTAAAGGATATAAATATTCCAAGATGTATTGTATAATTCAGTTAAATGTGTGTGTGTGCGTTAGACTCGCTGACGCCCAGCTGTCTGGCGATGGAGGTGCTGTGGATGCTGTGTGAGAGGACAGAGAGCGCTGCAGAGTGTCTCCACCAGACCGCTGTCATAGAGACGCTGCTGGCCCCTGTCATCGCTCTGCTCAATGGACAGCAGGTGAAACGCTCACACTAAACACACACACTGACATACTTTAAAGGTCCCCTATTATACTGTTTTTCATCAATATATTATAGGTCTCAGATATATACAGAGCCTGTCTCTGATTGGCTGAAACACCAAACAGATCATTGCAGCATCCCATAATCCCCTCTGTTTCAGCCCTGTTTCCAAAGTGCTGGTTCTGTGTCTGTTACTTTAGATGAAAACAAGGAGCCCCTCCCCACGCCCCTCTGAGAGAGATTTGGTTGCAAAGAACTCAATGGTGCTCTAGGAGGAGATTCAGGTGATAAGGTGGGGGGGGGGGGTTACCTTGGTTGGTGATTGGCTAATGGTTACACAAGACAAAACATCGTTATGACATCATAAAGTGGCCAAAATCTGATCAGCTCATTTTCAGACAGGTTTTTATAGAAATGGATCAAAAAGAGAGAGAATCTTTGTTCCTGAAACTTTCAGAGTCTCTTTCCACAGAGGGGACACATGTTGATGTAGAAGAGACATGAAGAAGAGGGAACACATGTTGATGTAGAAGAGACATGAAGAAGAGGGGACACATGTTGATGTAGAAGAGACATGAAGAAGAGGGAACACATGTTGATGTAGAAGAGACATGAAGAAGAGGGGACACATGTTGATGTAGAAGAGACATGAAGAAGAGGGAACACATGTTGATGTAGAAGAGACATGAAGAAGAGGGGACACATGTTGATGTAGAAGAGACATGAAGAAGAGAGGACACATGTTGATGTAGAAGAGACATGAAGAAGAGGGGACACATGTTGATGTAGAAGAGACATGAAGAAGAGGGGACACATGTTGATGTAGAAGAGACATGAAGAAGAGGGGACACATGTTGATGAAGAGACATGAAGAAGAGGGGACACATGTTGATGTAGAAGAGACATGAAGAAGAGGGGACACATGTTGATGAAGAGACATGAAGAAGAGGGGACACATGTTGATGTAGAAGAGACATGAAGAAGAGGGGACACATGTTGAAGTAGAAGAGACATGAAGCAGAGGGGACACATGTTGATGTAGAAGAGACATGAAGAAGAGGGGACACATGTTGATGTAGAAGAGACATGAAGAAGAGGGGACACATGTTGATGTAGAAGAGACATGAAGAAGAGGGGACACATGTTGATGTAGAAGAGACATGAAGAAGAGGGGACACATGTTGATGTAGAAGAGACATGAAGAAGAGGGGACACATGTTGATGTAGAAGAGACATGAAGAAGAGGGGACACATGTTGATGCAGAAGAGACATGAAGAAGAAGGGACACATGTTGATGTAGAAGAGACATGAAGAAGAGGGGACACATGTTGATGTAGAAGAGACATGAAGAAGAAGGGACACATGTTGATGTAGAAGAGACATGAAGAAGAGGGGACACATGTTAAAATGTAGAAGAGACATGAAGAAGAAGAAGGGACACATGTTGATGTAGAAGAGACTTGAAGAAGAGGGGACACATGTTGATGTAGAAGAGACTTGAAGAAGAGGGGACACATGTTGATGTAGAAGAGACATGAAGAAGAGGGGACACATGTTGATGTCGAAGAGACATGAAGAAGAGGGGACACATGTTGATGTAGAAGAGACTTGAAGAAGAGGGGACACATGTTGATGTAGAAGAGACTTGAAGAAGAGGGGACACATGTTGATGTAGAAGAGACTTGAAGAAGACGGGACACATGTTGATGTAGAAGAGACATGAAGAAGAGGGGACACATGTTGATGTAGAAGAGACATGAAGAAGAGGGGACACATGTTGATGTAGAAGAGACTTGAAGAAGAGGGGACACATGTTGATGTAGAAGAGACTTGAAGAAGACGGGACACATGTTGATGTAGAAGAGACATGAAGAAGAGGGGACACATGTTGATGTAGAAGAGACATGAAGAAGAGGGGACACATGTTGATGTAGAAGAGACTTGAAGAAGAGGGGACACATGTTGATGTAGAAGAGACATGAAGAAGACGGGACACATGTTGATGTCGAAGAGACCTGAAGAAGAGGGGACACATGTTGATGTAGAAGAGACATGAAGAAGAGGGGGACACATGTTGATGTAGAAAAGACATGAAGAAGAGGGGACACATGTTGATGTAGAAGAGACATGAAGAAGAGGGGACACATGTTGATGTAGAAGAGACTTGAAGAAGAGGGGACACATGTTGATGTAGAAGAGACATGAAGAAGACGGGACACATGTTGATGTCGAAGAGACCTGAAGAAGAGGGGACACATGTTGATGTAGAAGAGACATGAAGAAGAGGGGACACATGTTGATGTAGAAAAGACATGAAGAAGAGGGGACACATGTTGATGTAGAAGAGACATGAAGAAGAGGGGACACATGTTGATGTAGAAGAGACATGAAGAAGAGGGGACACATGTTGATGTAGAAGAGACATGAAGAAGAGGGGACACATGTTGATGTCGAAGAGACATGAAGAAGAGGGGACACATGTTGATGTAGAAAAGACATGAAGTAGAGGGGACACATGTTGATGTAGAAGAGACATGAAGAAGAGGGGACACATGTTGATGTAGAAGAGACATGAAGAAGAGGGGACACATGTTGATGTAGAAGAGACATGAAGAAGAGGGGACACATGTTGATGTAGAAGAGACATGAAGAAGAGGGGACACATGTTGATGTAGAAGAGACATGAAGAAGAGGGGACACATGTTGATGTAGAAGAGACATGAAGAAGAGGGGACACATGTTGATGTAGAAGAGACATGAAGAAGAGGGGACACATGTTGATGTAGAAGAGACATGAAGAAGAGGGGACACATGTTGATGTAGAAGAGACATGAAGAAGAGGGGACACATGTTGATGTAGAAGAGACATGAAGAAGAGGGGACACATGTTGATGTAGAAGAGACATGAAGAAGAGGGGACACATGTTGATGTAGAAGAGACATGAAGAAGAGGGGACACATGTTGATGCAGAAGAGACATGAAGAAGAAGGGACACATGTTGATGTAGAAGAGACATGAAGAAGAGGGGACACATGTTGATGTAGAAGAGACATGAAGAAGAAGGGACACATGTTGATGTAGAAGAGACATGAAGAAGAGGGGACACATGTTAAAATGTAGAAGAGACATGAAGAAGAAGAAGGGACACATGTTGATGTAGAAGAGACTTGAAGAAGAGGGGACACATGTTGATGTCGAAGAGACATGAAGAAGAGGGGACACATGTTGATGTAGAAGAGACTTGAAGAAGAGGGGACACATGTTGATGTAGAAGAGACATGAAGAAGAGGGGACACATGTTGATGTAGAAGAGACATGAAGAAGAGGGGACACATGTTGATGTAGAAGAGACATGAAGAAGAGGGGACACATGTTGATGTAGAAGAGACATGAAGAAGAGGGGACACATGTTGATGTCGAAGAGACATGAAGAAGAGGGGACACATGTTGATGTAGAAGAGACATGAAGAAGAGGGGACACATGTTGATGTAGAAGAGACATGAAGAAGAGGGGACACATGTTGATGTAGAAGAGACATGAAGAAGAGGGGACACATGTTGATGTAGAAGAGACATGAAGAAGAGGGGACACATGTTGATGTAGAAGAGACATGAAGAAGAGGGGACACATGTTGATGTAGAAGAGACATGAAGAAGAGGGGACACATGTTGATGTAGAAGAGACATGAAGAAGAGGGGACACATGTTGATGTCGAAGAGACATGAAGAAGAGGGGACACATGTTGATGTAGAAGAGACATGAAGAAGAGGGGACACATGTTGATGTAGAAGAGACATGAAGAAGAGGGGACACATGTTGATGTAGAAGAGACATGAAGAAGAGGGGACACATGTTGATGTAGAAGAGACATGAAGAAGAGGGGACACATGTTGATGTAGAAGAGACATGAAGAAGAGGGGACACATGTTGATGTAGAAGAGACATGAAGAAGAGGGGACACATGTTGATGTAGAAGAGACTTGAAGAAGAGGGGACACATGTTGATGTAGAAGAGACATGAAGAAGAGGGGACACATGTTGATGTAGAAAAGACATGAAGAAGAGGGGACACATGTTGATGTAGAAGAGACATGAAAAAGAGGGGACACATGTTGATGTAGAAGAGACTTGAAGAAGAGGGGACACATGTTGATGTAGAAGAGACATGAAGAAGACGGGACACATGTTGATGTCGAAGAGACCTGAAGAAGAGGGGACACATGTTGATGTAGAAGAGACATGAAGAAGAGGGGACACATGTTGATGTAGAAAAGACATGAAGAAGAGGGGACACATGTTGATGTAGAAGAGACATGAAGAAGAGGGGACACATGTTGATGTCGAAGAGACATGAAGAAGAGGGGACACATGTTGATGTAGAAGAGACATGAAGAAGAGGGGACACATGTTGATGTAGAAGAGACATGAAGAAGAGGGGGACACATGTTGATGTAGAAGAGACATGAAGAAGAGGGGACACATGTTGATGTAGAAAAGACATGAAGAAGAGGGGACACATGTTGATGTAGAAGAGACATGAAGAAGAGGGGACACATGTTGATGTAGAAGAGACATGAAGAAGAGGGGACACATGTTGATGTAGAAGAGACATGAAGAAGAGGGGACACATGTTGATGTAGAAGAGACATGAAAAAGTGAATTTTGCACAATAGGTGACCTTTTAAATATATACAGTACACACTGTTGTGAGAAGAATAGAAACCAGATAAGTTGTTGAAACTACACGATTCTTGGACTTATAAATATATAGATACATACGTATACCCTTTTTCAAAATTGGAGTTTGAATGCAGGGGTTGGAAAACTTTATTTTGTAATGACAAAGCCTATATAGCCGTGGATCCTTTTATGTCACAAACATGTTGTTTTGTAGCTTTGTATTAATGTATATTATATTTCAAAGAGTTTTGCTTCCAGGGTAAAAAAGTCAGAAGTCATATTAGAACATTGCTTTTTCAGTCTAATAAATGCCTTATCATACTCTACCGTCCGTTTTTCAACATCTACCTTCAAGATATTTCCCTAACATGAATCCTAATATTGATTATAAAGGCAAGGCCTAACCTCAACCATTCCTCCAAACCTTGATTCAAACACCGCATCTGAGTCTTAAAGTGTTTCATGTCAGCTGTTCACTTTTCACAGCTGGACAGATAATTGTTTGAAATTGTGGAAGCATTGCTCATACATTTATAATAGCTTTTCCTTACTTCCATCTGTTCCAAAGATTATGGTATTTTAATTTACAACACCTATTCATCTGGGATTTGACTTTCGGAAGCAAGTGTGTCATTTTGTCTGTTTATTCTCTACGGTTTGCAGGTGAAATTAAAATCTCCGGCAGCAACACTGCCTCTGATCGCTGATGTTCTGGCTCGCATCGCAAACACCGACAGAGGATTATCTCTCTTCCTATATGAGAAGAATCTCGTTGTATCCAACAATGAGAGGTGAGAGAGCGTGATTGAATTATGATTAAATACATACTTTCTTTATCTTTGATGGTAATGAATAAATTACATATATTTTGTCTGACTTGGCAAGAAGACTCCAGAGTAAAGGTGGCATATCAAATCCACCTGGTTGTGCACAGAAAGCAGATTAGACCTGTTCAATCAGGAGAGACGGTTTTGATGTAAGAACACATATTTATGGCAGAGATACACAAATGAATGTAATGGAGTTTTGGCGATTAGGCCCCGTTGTGCAGGAGTATCATTCGGGAGGGGAGAACCGATCCGATGAAACCCCCCCGGGGTCTAGACACTGGTGGTGGTGAATGGATAGTTGGGTCGGTCTGAAGGGGAGGGGCTTAGCTTGACCCTGGATTCAGAGGGACGGGAGGTGAAAAGGGGTGGAGGGGGGTTGCGTAGAGTCACCTGAAATGACAGCTGTCAGAGGGGAGAGAGCAGACTTAAAAGGTTTGGCAGAGGGCTATGACAGGCTCTTGGGAATAGAGCGAAGTGATTGGTTTAGCTGGAGAGTGACGCCCCCGATCACTTATTGAGAGGAGAGAGAGTAGTTACACAGGAATAGTGAATGAAGAGTAAAGACGGTCTTCCTGGTTGAACTTGCGCTGAGCTTCATTTGTCAGTCACTGAGGATGTATCTTCAATACATTCAAATCTCATTACAGCAAAAAAGATGTTCAGGGCACTCAGTGGCCCTACACACACATTTTGTATCCTGTTATAATTGTTGTAATTCCATTAGTTCTTATACTTATGCTACAAAATCAGCATCTTAATGACCAAGGGGCTTGTACTATCAGGCCTTTTGTCATTTTATAATTTAACGAGGCGCTATTATGCTTTTTGGGTACCACTTTACAATAAGACTACCCTTATAAAGGATTCATAAAGGGTTTATAATTAGGTTATTAAATGGTAAATTGTAAATGGACTGTACTTATATAGCGCTTTATCCAGTCCGGTGCCTTGCTCAAGGGCACCACGGCAGGGCAGGAGGTGAACTGGGACCTCTCCAAGTAGAAGTCCACACTCCATATTTTAGGTCTGGTCGGGGACTTGAACCGGTGACCCTACAGCTCCCAGTCCAAGCCCCTACTGACTGAGCCACTGCCGGACATGTGCAAGCTGTCACATGTGAAAATCAGACTATTTCTCTTTGTTTGTTCCCCCTCTTCAGAACCTTTCCTGCTCATGTCATCGTGCAGTTCACCCTCATGCTGCTGGAGAAGGAGCTGTCCTCCCAGAGTGACTCTGACATGTCCCAAACACGGTGTGGAGCCTTTATCTTCGTCTGTCGGCAGATGTACAACACCTGTGAGGGTCTGCAGGTCCTCCGACCCTACGGCCTGCACAAAGCGGTCGCTGCTGCATGGAAAAAGGTCAAGTGTTTAGATTCACAATCTCAACCTATTGGATTTCCAATCTGATTTGAAGTGGTTTAATATCAGTTCAACAATTATTTGGAAACTCATTTGGGAAACTTGTTTGTTTTGTAAAATTCTCCTTGCAGTTTAAAAGTACTTAAGGCAAAAAAGACAATAAACACATACAAATTGAAATTATTATCTCATTATAAAAACAATTTAGCATCATAAATCTGGTGTTGCTGTATAGAATTGATTGTTTATTACAGGCTGACTGAGCACATGTAAGACATTAGATCCTCTCTCAGTGAGCACTGCCTGACTAATCCCCTCCATAAACACATAGTAAGAGATGGTAGATAAATGTTCCATTTCAATATTTGTTCCGAGAATACCTAATGGAGGGGTGTCCATGTCTAATGATGAGTTTCACTGGCTAGAATACTCCCGTCATGTTTCATTTGCTTGATGAATGCCGTGTTCTCTCTTCATTCTTTCAGTGCAGCAAGAGAAGTGCCACCGCTGCTCGCAGATGGAAGGGAATTAACTAACCATTGTAATCTGCTCCGTTTAGGTTCTAAAATGTGGCTTTTGTCATAGCAATTCATCGTTTGAACTGAAAAACTAAACTGAAAACAAAACAGACAACTGCAACCAAAACCAAAAACACTTCCTAACAACTCCTAATAGAATACAGCTACAGAGGAACTAGACGTAGTGAAACTGCCTCTAGCTGGTAGGAAACATAATTAATGTCTGTTAGATATCTGTAAACTCAGCACACAGTCCCTCTTACTGCTGTGTTTTTCAAATCATTCACGTCAGAAATGAACTCATGAGACATTGTGGCATCAGCATAGACTATTTTTACACTTACTTCCTCATGACTTTTGCCCATTGTTTGTTAAATATTAATTATCAACTTGTACGTACTGCATGTACTAAAAGATGTCATGAATCCAAGTCCACATCTGTTTTCATAGTCTTACGTAATGTAAAAACACCGCTGACCTAGAGTCACCCACTATCAAAAGACACCAACTCGAGATTGGGGAAGGCATCTTAATGAAGTTGCTTTTAATTAGTTCACGAGGGAAAGAACTGTTAATGGTTTAATTGATCAGAATGACAGTTTTGACCCTGATTTCCAACGTTTTTCGATGGTGCCAGAAGGTTTTATAAACAACGCTAATACACAGGAGAAGGAGATGAATCCAGTGTGCTAGTGCCTTCATTTGGCTTGATAGGGATGCACGAAGATAATCGAAAATATATATTAGGAATTGCAATATCAAGATAAAACATAAAAGGCAGTTAGAACAACAGTATAGCAATGTAAAGAAGTGAGAGCCACATGAAAACCTTCAGATATGCCACACACTTGTAAACACTGAGAAAAATAAAAGGAAAACTCAAATTAAATAATACATTTTACTTTATTTTTAGACCAGTTCTCTGTCAGAAAGGGTCCCAACACCGGTACCTGGAGCCACTGCTGGGACATTCTCCCACAACATGTAAGGTTCGAGTATTTTATTCAATTACAGGCTGAATTTAAATAAAGAAAAATGCAATTACGACACAATAATTGGGTTCAATAGATGAGAGTAACACATGCGTCACTTCCGGGCAAAAATGACAACTCCGCCCACTTTTTGGGGAAAACAAAGCTGTCATTTGAATGGCGGTCAATACAAATTCTGAAGTTTTTGCCAATCCGATCAGAAATGTAAGAAAACGGTGGATTTTCTGATCTTCAAAAAGCCCGATTACGATGGCCAGACAGGCAAACAATTACATGAAATCATTTGAAATCGACGATCAGGCTCGATATATGGGTAAATATAGCAGTTGGCGATCGATGTCCATAGATGAGAGTAACATCTACGTCACTTTACGGCCCCGCTCACTTTTGGGGGAAACCAACGCTGTCATTTGAACGGCGATCGAGCCTGAAGCCACAGAGCTCTTCTGTTACTGTCCTTTCTTCTTGGAGGAAGTCCAGAAACACTGAACTCTGGATTTGTTTTAATGTTTGAGGTGCAATGAACGACACAGCAGCTTTTTGGCATGATAAAACTATTATTTCCCGCCTCGCTCATGAGAGCTGGCATTACAGCTGGCAAAATTACAGCCTCGTCTACTGATTTTAATATAACCATATATCAAGCCTGATTTTTGTGTTCAAATGAGTGAATGTAATTGTTTTCCTGACTGGCCATCGTGATCGGGCTCTTAGAAGATCCAAAAATCCACGGTTTTCAAACATTTCTGCAAAAAAACTGTGTTACTCTCATCTATACAACTTCAACTTTTCTCTTGATTGTTCCGCTGTGTAAGGCAGTGCTTTCGCTCTGTGTTACAGCTCACTGTGTTTCACTCTGACTTTGGAGCAGGCTCATCTGGGAGGAGACGCTGTTGGACAGCCTGCTGAACTTTGCTGCAACTCCTAAAGGTCTGCTGCTGCTCCAGCAGACAGGAGCCATCACTGAGTGTGTCTCCTACATGTTCTCACGCTTCACTAAGAAACTACAGGTGAAAACAAACACCGTTCTTTATGAAGCTACACAACTATGACTTTGGTTATTTTCAATTTGGTCCTTTCTAATAATAGAGTTCTAAACTTTGTCTTTGTATTAATGACTTAGTTTATATGTGCTGCTTCTTAAGGCACACGCTAACTGATCATAGTTTCTTGGAGCCTATCAGTATTTCACACCCTGCTCCCCACATACACACCTGGACGTTTCTCAACCTTAACTGCAGGTAATCCCTGAATGAATTTGAGGGTTAAAGACAGGGGGTCCGCGGGGTCTTAAAAAGTATTAAAAGTTGATCAATCAATTTAGCGAAAATCAAGGCTATTAAAAAGTATTAAAGGGCATTTCCCAAGGTATTACATTTAGTAGCTTGTTTTCAATAAGTATATAAATGGTCCAAAGAGGTTGTATTCTACAGTCTGCCTGAATGTAATCATTGCGTAGGTGTGTAGTGTGATTCTGTGTAGTTTATTGATGGCATCCCGTTGGGTTTGACGTCATCTGAACAGGACATCGCACGCTCACTGCTTGATAGCGCGCGAAGCTCCGTTTACGCCGGTTGTTAAACAACATCGTTATGGGGAAATGCAAGTGTGCGTCCAAACGGTTGGAAGATAAGGAGGAAGGACAATCAATACTGTATATAGTCAATGTGAGGTAAAGTGTGTCGCCAAGGTAACCGGTTAAAACTCGAAGTGGCGATGAGGTCTTAAAATGTACGGAAAGGGTCTTAAAAAAGGTCTTAAAAGGAATTAAATCTGACTTCAGGATTCCTGCATATACCCTGAAATGGCACAAACTGTGGTATTATTTGACATGTGTTTGACTTTACAACAGTTGATGTAAGATACTACTTCTCAGGAATTCCAGATGTCCAATGAATCCCTTTCTATAAAAGCACAAGTTAAATTGTAAGCTATTTAATTTATACAGTATAACTATCATGTGCCACCTTCATATGAATACAAAAACAAAACATTGTGACTTCGTTACTGCAGAAGATAATCATCAGTGCTGATATATTTCTGTGGAACTGTTTCATCTCCATCTCCAGTGGCTCTGTTTTTAATCCCTCCTGATCACATCAATGCGCAAGAAATATGACACTGCTCAGGTGATTGTTTGCCACAGTGACTGAGTTACAATAAGCCAACCCTGAAGCAAGGATGCAGGATTAGAACAAAAAACATCGAGCGTAGACGCCTGAGCAATGGAGCAAGATGAACAGCTGCACACCCTCTATCAGACTCGGTGGAATAAAATAAAGTAAAATATAGCTTTTTGAAAGTTAAAAGTCGCATCACTAAGCTTGAATAACTCATGGTAAAATATCATACAGTATTTAAACCCTACAAAAAACTCAACATTTTACTCTGAAAAATGTATTTCGTTGTACAGTTTCGTTGGATCTGGCCCTTCGTACATCCAGGACATGGTTAAACCGTACACCCTAGCACGTGCACTACGCTCTACATCAACCAAACGGCTCGCTGCACCCTCGCTGCGAGGGAGACCCAAGTTCCCATCAGCAAAAACACGTGGGTTTGCTATCCTGGCTCCAAGATGGTGGAATGAGCTCCCATTGACATCAGGACAGCAGATAGCTTGCACACCTTCCGGCGCAGACTGAAAACTCATCTCTTTCGACTCCACCTCGAGCGATAGAATTACTAACAAAGCACTTATATACTAATAAAGGACTGGCTTATCTAAAGCCAGTTGAGTAGCACTTGAAATGTTTGGCTCTATGAAACCTGATGTACTTTATGATTCTGTTTTCTTCAAGGTTGTATTTTGTTGGTCGAACGCACTTATTGTAAGTCGCTTTGGATAAAAGCGTCAGCTAAATGCAATGTAATGTACAGTGAAATACAAATATGCAAGCTTTCAGCATTTCTAGTCTTTGTATCTTATAACATCCCACCCTGCAGAACATTATGCACCTTGAAACGCGGTATTCATTCTGTTTCCATGTGTCATCTGTAGCCGAACTCAATCTGCAGGAGATGTGGCGTTTTGTTTCTGCTGTTCCTCAAGGCCACTGCCATATTTCCTGAGGAATATGCAATAGCCTGGAGAGTTACATGCAGATACTCCCACACAGGGTTTAATGTACTATTCTCTGATTCGTACATATGCCTTTATATATACATATTATTGTCCACGTGCACGTCTTACTGCAATCCCCTGTGGGCTTAATTTACTGCCAATGTTTACGCACTCTGGTAATTGCGCCTCTCGTTTTGCATTTCACTATAGTTAAGGAAAATAATTACATTTTGTCTATTTTTAGTTGTGTTGTAATTAATGCAGGGCCGGCACAATCAAAAATCAATTTGCAATTTCTGCTTAGCGTACTAAACTTCGTCACTAAGTGCTTTTCCTAGCAGAGTCACGGCAGAGTTTGCATACTGAATGCCAAGTTTACAATTCTCCCTTTCCTTTTTTCCCCCCCCCGCAAAGTTTATCCTTTCCAAACTCTTATTCCATTTTGACTTGCCGAATCAAAAATGGTAAAAGCCTAAACAAACGTAGGGGATTATTGTGTTTCTATTTGTGTTTTCTGCAGGTGAGCCGCTGTGAGAAGTTTGGATATGGCGTGATGGTGACACAGGTGGCAGCAACCGCTCCAGGGGTGGCAGCTTTACACACTTCAGGTACTAAAGCACTTGAAGACAAACACTGGCCTGAAGTGATGCTTAAAGCTTGCATCCACAAATGCTAACAGTCGACAGAAAGCAGGCATCGAGAGGCCAAGGGAACAACGTGCTTTTCAAATCATTTCTGACAGCATATGTGGAGAAAGAAAGCTGAATATAAGGTGTCTTTTATTTCAGGATTATGTGATTTAAGTACCTGTGTGACAAGAATTGCAAATCAGATTATGATGTGTATTTCAGAAACACGTTTATAAGTAGCATAGATAATCAGGTACATGTGGGAGAAGGATGCCTTAGGCAGAGAGCGTGGCATACAACCAATACAATCTAAATCATTAAAACTGTTTACTCATTTATTACAATTTCCACGGTTTGAATTTGGCTAGAGACTCTATGCATGTTTTTCCCCTTTCTTTATCTTCCTCCATATCTGTTAACTCTATTGTCTCTTCTACATTCATATTCATATCGATACCACTGGCTTGTGTTGCAGGTTTGGTCCGTGCTCTAGTGGTAGAGCTGTGGTCTGTTCTCGAGTGCGGGATTGAAGAGGTGGGGGTGGTCTGTCCCAGGCCCACACCCATGGAGCCCATAGACAGGAGCTGCCTTAAGGTACTGCGTGTTTGAGTGGGTGGAAAGTGCCACTTTATACAGGGGGTCCGCGGGGTCTTAAAAAGTATTAAAAGTTGATAAATCAATTTAGCTAAAATGAAGGCTATTAAAAAGTATTAAACGGCATTTTCCAAGGTATTACATTTAGTAGCTTGTTTTCAATAAGTATATAAATGGTCCAAAGAGGTTGTATTCTACAGTCTGCCTGAATGTAATCATTGCGTAGGTGTGTAGTGTGATTCTGTGTAGTTTATTTATGGCATCCTGTTGGGTTTGACGTCATCTGAACAGGACATCGCACGCTCACTGCTTGATAGCGCACGAAGGTCCGTTTACGCCGGTTGCTAAACAACATCGTTATGGGGAAATGCAAGTCTGCGTCCAAATAGTTAGAAGATAAGGAGGAAGGACAATCAATACTGTATATAGTCAATGTGAGGTAAAGTGTGTCGCCAATGTAACTGGTTAGAACTCAAAGTGGCGATGAGGTCTTAAAATGTATGGAAAGGGTCTTAAAAAAGGTCTTAAAAAGGTATTAAATCTGACTTCAGGATTCCTGCACATACCCTGTTATACCAAATTGATTATTCTGAAAGAGGATCAAACTAAATTGATTGATTGAAAATGTAACCTTGCATGTCTCTGTCGTGGTTTTGGATTTATGTTTTCCACCTTTGTTTTGAAATGTTTTCCTCTTTGTATTATGTCTGGTCCCTCTCCCTGTGTTTTTCCTCCCTGTCGTTAGTTTCCCTGGTGTGTCTAATTGTCCCATGGTGGTGGTGGGGTTATGGTATGGGCAGGCGTATGTAATGGACGACAAACACAGGCCACTCGATTCACAACATAACCCTAACCCTACCCCTCGCACCAGATACTGCCTGGTTTTCGGACCCCCCCCAGACTCCCCCATTAAAGCAAAACTGCACGTTTCAGAGTGGCCTTTTATTGTGGCCATTCTAAGGCACACCTGTGAGGTGGGATGGATTATCTCGGCAAAGGAGAAGTGCTCACTATCACAGATTTTTTCAGATTTGTGAACAATATTTGAGAGAAATGGTTATTTTGTGTTTATAGAAAAGGTTTTAGATCTTTGAGTTCATCTCATGAAAAATGGGAGCAAAAACAAAAGTGTTGCGTTTATAATTTTGTTCAGTGTAGTTTAGACAGTAGCTGCCGGGTCCCGCATGAGCTCAGCCCCGCCTTATATATATATATTTTTTTAAAGCTTTATACCCCAAATCAGCACTTTTGAAACGGGAAGTGAAATAGAGGGATATGAGGCATGGCTAGAATGGTTGATCTGTTTGGTATTTTGAGCAAAACACTTCATAGACATGTTTTTTATATATTTGTATATATCTGAGACCTATGCTATTGCCTACAAATAGCATGATAGGTGACCTTTAAGTTATATCTCTATTTCAGTTCTTTCGCACTGTTTTTATTGTATTGTACTACTTCCTCTAACCCTCGGGTGTTTCTGTCCCTCTCTCCAGTCCTTCCTCTCCTTGGTGAACCTGCTCTCCTCCTCCCAGGCAGTTTGGGAGCTGCTTGGCCGGCAGCCTCTTGCCAACAAAAGTGAATACACCCTGAGAGAGATGCCAACCTCCATTCCTGTGAGTGATTTGCACACTGTGTAACCCACACTTCATGCAATACCTCTCTCAGCCATGTGAGGGCATGTTTGCACTTCTTATAATGCTTTCATCCACCACCTACGCATTTGTTTCACCTAGCCTCCCCCTCAAAAACCCTAATGCACCCAGTCTGATGTACATTTCTCACCTTACACATCGTGATTATCAACTGTTTTGCACCATAACTGCTGTGTTTTGTTCAAAGCCTCTCATTTGACTCCACAGGATATGATTGACAGGCTGATTGCTGTGAATACAGATGCTAAGATTCATTCCCTGTTCCACTATGAGCAGTCTCACACATTCGGCCTGAGGTGAGATTGATATATTTTGCTCTTCCATATTACTTCACATCAGACAGGAAGCACATGGTGACGGATTAGCACCTCCATACACACACACACACACACACATACACACACACACACACACACACACACACACACATACACACACACACACACACACACACACACACACACACACACACACACACCACACACACACACACACACACACACACACACACACACACATACCATGTATACATCACTTCAGGGGACATTACATTGACTTACATGCATTTCCTGGAGACTTATCCTAACCTTAACCATAACCAACACATGCCTAACCCTTAACCTTAACCTAATCCTAAACCTAACCAAGTCTTCACCCTAAAATTAATGATTCCCCTCATGGGGACCTCCAGTTTGTCCCCATAAGGGTGGCGAGTCCCCACACGTGACTGTGTAAACAGATGGAGGTCCCCACAAGTATAGTAATGCTAGGACACACACACGCACGCACGCACGCACGCACGCACGCACGCACGCACGCACACACACACACACACCCACACACTTCAGTCTTGGGCAATAGCAGACTGACATGGTTCTTTATTCTTTGATTACCCAGCTTTGAGAGGCTGATAAAAGGATTTCTCTGGATAAGAGAGAAATAAGCCGTGTGTGCGTGCATCTGTGTGTGTGTGACTATATTTTTATAGATCGGACATAACGAGTAAGAAAGGTAGTGATGGGGCTGAAATCCATCTGAAATGAAAATATATCCTCATTGTTAAGTACATTTAAAATGAGGTATATGGTTTCGGTAAAGGTTAAAACTAAACTTCAAAAAAAGATTGAATAATATCTGTGTGAGAAAAGTATAATCTTAAAATAGATTATTTATTTAACATGCTGAAAACAAAGGTTAATGCTGAGGTTAATGAACATCAAATGGCTCATAACATGCTTCAGTAAGATTAAAAGCAATCTGTTGTTTTCACACACACACACACACACACACACACACACACACACACACACACACACACACACACACACACACACACACACACACACACACACACAGGTGCATTGGTGTAACCTGGTTGTTGCAGTTCTGTTTGCCGCTGTGCCTTGCTTTTTGAATCACAATAGCTTTGCCTTGTTTTGGAGCCTTGCTGACTCACTCGCTCTGTCTGTGCCCGTCAGTCAGCCCACTCCTATTATCATCCAGAAGCCAAGTGAAAGGAACAATATCTTTATTCATTTGACTCGCAGACTGATGGATGCACTGACAAACACTCTGTGGGCTTCTAAATGTAGCGCTTTACTATCAATAGGTCAAAGCAAACCATTTTCATTTGAAGTATATTATTAATTCTAAGTTAATCCCAGCAAAATATATGTTTGAAGCTTCACACAGCTTCATTTATTCGTTATTAGCCTGCTACTCGCTGATGTTTGTTAGCATGGATTTATTGTGTTCAAAATCACTTCACTATTCACACTATTCTTATGTTATATGACTTATATTATAGGTTAGACTTGTAGACTTAGTAGTTTGCATTGGCTGTATTTGTATTTCGTAGAGAAGAGCGCCCCCTGCAGTGTAAAGCTCAGTAGTAAATAACATCAAAAATGAGTGTTTCAAACTAAATGCTCTTTTCATGCGTTTTCCAAGGCTCCTCGTCTTCCCTTACATATATTTTATCACAGTCTTAAATACTGCATTCAATTATTTTTCTTTGATGGTCTACACGAAAACTTCCCTTCTGAAATTCAAGGTAAACTACTTTACTTTTGTATCGAGGCTACATGATTTAAAACATGACCATTGAGCCAAGACTGGTCTCTCTCAGGGTCAAACACCCCACACATTATGCAGTAGCATAAATATTAATTTAGCTTTGACGCAAAAGTTTGTCCTATTGAATTTCTACTTCCACAAAGCAGTTTGCCTTGAATTTTCATGGGACATATTTTCCCTTTCTTGTGAATATCATTAGCCTACAGCGGCATCAGGAGCTTGTGTTGAATCCAAATAGCTCTTCCTCCGTTGTGTTGCATTATTTTCTGCTTGTTAATTTTCTACTGGATGTTTTGTATTTAACAAGAGTTACAGGTAGCATTAAAAATGAAAAAATATGGCCACCTTAAACCCACAGGCACTCTCAGCCGACAGATGGTACTTAAGATTCTGCATTTTTATTTTCCACTGAGACGTGAAGTTGTTTCAAAGAACCGACAACCATTTGCAACCAAACAATCGTCTGATGAAGAGACTGGGTTCTCAGTTGATGTTGTATTTATATTAGGTTTAAGAATGAATCTTATTGTGCATAAACGTTCATGTTGGCTCATTGTAAACTTTTAGAAAACTGGGTTTTACCCGAAGTCAACGCAGCAGCTACTAACACTGAAAGTGGAGCGACTTTGAGTCCTAGAGAAGCGTTATACAAATATTATGTATTGTGATTATACTGTGTGACCACAATATAGGGAGTATGGGGACTTGGCTGCAATCATTAGCAACAGTCTAACTAATACATAATAGATAATAGTTTAATATTCACAAAGATACTATTCTCATTGGTGTATTATAAATTACAGAGGATTCTAAGACCATTGGTTCCTACTAAATGCATACATCTTCAAAAACGTGTCAAATTCTTAGTCATTTCCTACTAAAAGCAAGGCACTGTAATTTTGAGCAAACGGCACTCCAACGGGAGTAAATAGTGCCTTTTTGGTGCAGAGTATTTCGAGCTGTGGATGTATACAAATTCAAAGCTAGAGTGTTGAACTGCTGTCTCTCTCTGTGTGCTGGTATGAGTAATTACCATATTGGAGAGAATAGCAAAGCAGCAGCAGTAATCTGGAGTTTATGCACCATATAAAAGAGAAACTATGTGCAGAGGAAAGTCACACATGTGCACAGGAAGAGAGCCCTTAGTGTGGGGACATCTAACGACAGTACGCTGCAAAACACAGAGTGGTTTTACTGGTGTCGATAGACTTGATCAGTATTGTGTGGACTTGTTTGGCAGAGGCTTGAATTCAGTGAGCATGAACATATTGGGGTATCTTGATTTAACTATTGTCCATGTTCACTGTAATCATTTAACGTCTTGATAGGTTGAATAGCTAATTGGTTTGTTTCTGATAGTATTGCAGGAAAGAATGGAGCTCTATGGCACAGAGCAATAACACAGGCGTTGGTTATACAGATGATCCTTGTCAGTAGGGTTAACATTTAATGGGATTTGATGATTAACCCTTTGCTAACCTTACCCTAAAATCAGCTTTCTCAATGAAACCTCTGAAGACGGTTTGAACTTTTGCAAATTTCACTAAATTGGACCAATGCAACCGAGGACTACACTTCAGCAGGATGTCGCAACTTCCTCATAAATAGAAGAATAGAGAATAGAATATAATTGGGAGGGATGAAACCCTCTTTAATGGTCACACATGCAGAGCACACAGCACACACAGTGAAATGTGTTCTCTGCATTTAACCCATCCTAGTACCAGGAGTCTGGTACTAGGAGCAGTGGGCAGCTATTGTACAGCGCCCGGGGAGCGATGGGAGTGAGGGGGGAAGGGAGGTGTCCGGTGCCTTGCTCAAGGGCACCACGGCAGGGCAGGAGGGGACCTCTCCAAGTAGCAGTCCACACTCCATATTTTAGGTCTGGTTGGGGACTTGAACCGGCGACCCTACAGCTCCCAGTCCAAGCCCCTACTGGCTGAGCCACTGCCACTAACATATTCATCGCAGGTTTAACCACCAGCACCACTGCCAAGCAAACAGGCTCCGAGCACTCCTGAGGTGCAGCCCCATCTTGAAAAAAAAAACAAAGAGTCCCCACAATTTCCACCCCTCTTGATCTTCACAAGCTAATGAGAGTTACAATCCCTCGGCCTTTCTCCATGCTGCTAAAAGCCACTTTGTTGTCATAATAATAATAATTTGAATTTATATAGCGCCTTTCATAACCTCAAGGTCGCTTTACAAAGAAACATACAAGGACAAGACATAAAACATAAAAAACAACATAAACATAAAACAGGGGGTGTAAGTGGGGGGGGGGGTGGGGGAGTGAGTTATTGTTGGAAGGCGATGTTGAACAGATGAGTTTTAAGGGTTGATTTGAAAATGTTGAGAGAAGGGGCGTTGCGGATTTCTGCAGGGAGGGAGTTCCAGAGGGTTGGGGCAGCGACACTGAAGGCACTGAAGGTGCGGAGGCGTGAATGGGGAATGGAGAGCAGGCTGGAGTCTGAGGATCGAAGGGTGCGGGACGGGATGTATGGGTGGAGGAGATCTGTGAGGTACTGCGGGGAGAGGGCATGGAGGGATGGCAACCAGCCCTCTATCCCCATGTTTTGGCTGCCTTTTTTATTCTTCACCCTCTCAGCTGTTGATGGCTCTGAACATTATTCTTTTTAAATGTCTGCTGCAAAATCAGCCCTAAGCACTACAGAGATTATTATGGATATGTTCAAAAGCCTTCTCAAATATGCTATGAATGAGACAAGGAAGGACACACATAAGGAATCTTGTTAACATATTACAATATCACAGGACAAACTATTGAATGATGAATTAAGTAGAATGAATGATTAAAGAAAGTAGTAGGGAGGACATGCAGTATGCCATTCTTATTTAAAAATGAGATTGGAAGTTACAATTTAGATTTTTACTCCATTGATAGTTTCAACATTTGAAGGTTCTGTATGACTTTTATAATGGCTTGCTATATAGGATGACTGAGATCACTTCACTATCTTCTGGGACCGTGTCAGGGAACTTATTCCGGTGTGAACGCGATCTGTACTTAGTTCCATGGGGGTACTAAGTGCCGGGGCACTAAGTACGGCAAAGTACTTGGTGTGAAAGCGGCTATTGGTATTAAGTTGACCAGTTGCATCTTTCCTCAGGCATGACTAATCAATGACGAGCATGATTTGCAGTCAAACTGGCAAGCAGATTACTCCATTTTGATTGGTTCATTTTCAAGTCCTCTGATGAACTCCTCTTGAAGGTAATGAACTCACAGATGAGATGGATTATTATTCATTTAAAAACGTCTATCCTCTTTTACCCTTTGCGCCCTGGTGTAGAAAGTGTCTGTCTTGTTGGACACAATAAATCTGAAATATGTGTAGAATTGAAAGATAAGGCATCCATTCGGTAACTCCTCTGATCTTCCTTTATATTAAACTGCTATTTATGTCAAACCTTGTGTTGTTAACAAGCCTTTACGCATGTCCCACGTCAGGGTGTTTGGCCTCCCTTACTGAGCTAACTGCATGGCTTGGCACAATGAAACATGCAGATAACTGTCTCGATAATGCTCTAATGGACACATACTGTCCTTACTGCAGCCAGCCTGCTCTAATCTTCTTCTATGTTTGCCAACTGAACCCATTGTTGGTTAATTTAGGTTTACAAATGGATGCAGACCCAAACATATGGCTAAAGGTCATCATTATCCACCATTATCTCACTGAAGAATTCAATTTGTTATTGTTTTTTGTAGTCCTAAACAAAACGATATTGTTGTGCCAATCTACTTACTTATATAGTTATCACCGCAATAAACAGCATTTCATTTTTTTTTTAAATATACATTATTTAATTTCATATTCTGTTCTTGTACATATCATATTCTATTGACATGTATAGACTTTTTGCACTACATTTTATTTAGTATTTTGTTATATATGTTGCATTGTTGGAGGAGCTCAGGTCAGAAGAATTTCATTGCCATTTCTACACTGTAGCTTTGTGCACATGACAATAAAACCTTTGAATATTGAATCTTGAATCTAAAGCAAGTCATCAATTTGATTGTTAACTTGGGCTCTATTTTTAGACATTTTTATAGATCACAAAGTAAGTAATTGAGAAACGATTGGCAGATTATTGGTAGTGGAAAACATGATACGTGGCACCTTTTGAGCACAGCTAAACATCTCTGATTAGAAAGTCATTCTTCACTCCACTCGATAAGAGAAGCCCATCAGAGAGACAAAGTGGAAGCAGACCTGGTTTTCCGTTTCTTATAGTTTCACACTGCGAGAGGTCAGAAGGCCTGACAGACTCTCAGCCTCTCGCTGTGCTGCTGTCAACATGACCGAGTAGAGCTGTCAATCAAACGGGAGTCCAAGAAACTGCCCCGGCACATCAGGAAATAAATCAGCTACTAAAAAGGAGAGAAGTGTTTCACAAGGACTAACACACAGCAGGCTGCGCTCAACACTTCCTCTTAGTAGGCACAAGGACGCACACGCACACGCACACGCACACGCACACGCACACGCACACGCACACGCACACGCACACACACACACACACACACACGCACACACACACACACACACACACACACACACACACACACACCACACACACACACACACACACACACACACACACACACACACACACACACACACTTTTGGAGATTGAAATGACATTTTCTGAAAGCTGGATCTGTTTTTTTTATACAGCCTTTTAAATGTGTAATAATACCTCTGACATTTCCGTTTCATTGTGCTTTTGTTGTTTTATACGCACGTTTCCTTTTTTTTATGAATCAGAATACCTTTATTTCAAATTCTAGCACACTCAAGCTGGTTTCTCCATTCTTACCTACCCTACCTTTAATGTTTAACAAGAAGTATGCATACAAAACAGAAACACATATTTAAAAAAATTTATAAAAAATTGTGTAAAGAATTACACAATTTACAAAATACAAAAATACACAGCTTGTAACAGTTCTGAAGTGTTAAATGGTGTTAAACTAGAAGCAGTGATATTGAAGAAGGACAGCTCTCTCCGAAAATACACCAATAGGCAAGTCATACTATGCATGTACAAAGTAGGAGTTAACAAAACAGATATATGCTAGTTTAAAGACTCTCTGAGCATCAGGTCTATCTGCAGAGAGACGGTTATGGATTAATATCAAACAGAATCATTTGGAAAGTCCTTCAGTATTTTCCCTGAGTAATGGCTTGTTATGATTATGCTCAAGAGGGACATTAACAAATATTACTTAACATTTTCACTTTCCTGGGGATTAATGGGTTAACAAAAATATAGCGACAGCAGGAAACAAACAAAGTCGCTGAGAGGTTGAGGCCGGGCCTGTTTGATATTGTATGACACGCTAGAAAAGAGTACTTGCTGAGATCTGTTGAATTGTAATGTAGTTTAATGAACAATACGCGGTGATCAGACATAGACATTGTAATAATAATGACCAAAGCAATCATAAATCTTGCGGTCAACAAAAAGTACAACGGTCCTGTGCACCTGCCATCATTGCCATAGTTTTTAAAATAGTACTATTTGTGCACCTTTTCTACAACTTAATTGGTCTTACTGCTTAGACTGCACTGTAACTTTTATCCATGTATTTTTATTTTATTAGCTTTTCTTTTTAATGACTGATTTTAGATGCCATTTTCTTAATGTCTTTCATTTTTTGTAAAGCACTTTGAATTGCCTTGTGTTGAAAAGTGCTATATAAATAAACTTGCCTTGCCTTACTGTGTTTGTGAAGACCACATCATTTAGTATTTCTCATTGTAATTTGTTCGAGCAGTCTCCTTAAGTGCGCTGGAATAGAGAGTTAGTTGGGTGTAGAGTGGTTAACACAGGAGAGAATCGAGGAGTATCTTCATATGTATGATGAGAAGTCCTATAAAGTATCTTAAAGACCAGTTTAGCCACATTATTGAAGGGCCAGAGCACAACGCAGACAGACAATATGAGAATGACCTGATGTGCACACAGGCTTCGACACACAGAGCTTTTCTGATAGGCACTTAAATCCAGTCTAAATTAAGGTAACCTTTAGTGCCGATGTGAGGACACGGTGAGTCACGGGGGAATCGTTTTTCAACGCTTGTTCCCTTGGGATTTTTATTATTATTCCACCAAAAATTGCTGTGACCATTAGTAACACAGGATTTAAAAAGTCACTGATGCTTCATTAAAATATGTTAAGAAGCTTGTTCTCTCTACAGGTGCTGGATCATATAAAACACAGAGCTAACACACACTTTGGTCTCCCAAAATGCTGCTGCAGCTCAACAGCCTGCTTGAGCCTGGTGTCATTACCAGCAACTCAAATTGAACCCTGACGCTTTTCCCAAGGGGTTCCTACTTAACAAAGCTTACAATTTGCCACGGCGAGCTGGTGGGAATTGTGTTGACTGATCCAGAACCTGCAGACACACAATACCAGGGGAAACAGACAGTTTAAATGTGGTCTGCATGTTCCTGCGATACAGTCTGTACTGCCCGGTGCTGCCATCTGCTACAGTATGACAAAATGCCAGTCCCCTCTGGGTTCATGATGTCTTGTTTTGTGTGTATGTTTCTACAGACTGCTCAGTGTGCTCTGCTGTAATCTGGACTCCTTCCTGCTGCTGGAGAGTCAGTATAACATCGTCTCCATGCTGCTGCAGAGTCAGAGGGAGAACGTCACCGAGCAGGACAATGATGGGTATGTACCAGCGAACAGAGAGCTAAAGACCGGTTGTTATTCACAGAGATTAGCATTTAAGCGTGTCGTGGATCCGATGTAACACTCACAACATAAAAGAACAAGACGAAGAGGAATCAATAAAACACAAACACAGAGATGTTTGAAGTCAAATATTATATTGGTAACAGACACATTACCTTACCTACAAAAACAGTTCATAGTGTAATGCCCTACAGACCAAGAACATCTCAGAATGTATATACATCTCAAACTGCATGCATAGTTGAACTCTTCCTGACCTCATGCAGTGTCATGTTGCATCTTCTTTCCTCCCAGACTTAGGCCCCGGCCACACGAGGACGAAAACGGTCGTTTGCGTTACTGTTTAGTGTCATATAGACCGTTCGGCCACACGAGGACGACCGGATACGGCACTAAACGACTGCGGAAACGATAACGGGTCCCAAGGTGGATAGAACGGCATACGCAACGCTCTGGGGGGTCCAACGGCTCCGTGTGTACGCCCTATACCAGGGGTGCCCAACCAGTCGATGAGGAGATTCCCAGTCGATCGCGAGATGTGTCTAAAAATAGAACAACAACATTCTGTTTTATCGTTAATGTCCTGTAACATAATGTTCCTGTGCCAGAATAATGCACTTGAACGCATCAAAGCTTTGTGATTGGCCGGTGTGACCCCATGTGTCGGGGCGTGGCTCGTGGGCAGTGGGCACTATTTCGCTGACGTTGTTGTCCGACCGTGTCAACAGGAGTGACAGTCCGCACACACACAAGACCGCAATTATGGCAGAAGCAAAAAAGCCCAAAATATATAATTTTCACTCCGAGTGGGAGGATGATTATTTTTGTATCTATTCCAATTCAAAGTCCATCTGTCTCATCTGCAATGCGAGCGTGGCTTTATCGAAGAAGAGTAATTTAGGAGCACAAACGCTACGAGACGGAATTCCCTCCTAATTCTGCCCTACGCTCCAAAAGGGGAGGGGCCTGAAAGGACAGCTAAATGCACAGCAGTCCATTTTCACCAGGCCCAACAACAAGAGCAAGACTACCAGAGCATCTTATCGTGTCAGTCACGTTCTTGCGAAACACATGAAGTCTTTCAAAGACGGCGAAGTTGTGAAAGAAGCATTCCTGGAGGCTGCCGACGGGCTTTTTGGGGGACAGTCAAAATAACAGTAGCATTTCAACAGGTTTTTGATAAAAACTCAAGTTCGATACCGTTATTAATCAGCTGTAAGTTTTAGTTTGTTTGAACTTATTCATTATAATTATTGTACAAAATGGTATAAGAATGCAAACATTAAGATCTGTTCTGTTTAAATTGATTATAGTCTATCATCAATTCAGGTTAAGAAGCTAGTGTTGCTTGCATCCTATTTTAAAGGCATTTATTTTTATATTCTACTAAAATGCAAAAAAAAATGGTTTGATTATATTAATTTTGTCTTTTTTATTGCACTGTTGCAGCAGATTCCTGAGTAGCTTCAGATCTGAGTTGTCTTATTAGTAAGCCGAATGTATACTTTTGTAGCAACACTATTTTTATATAATGGAAAAGAAAGGGTTCAGAGTCTTTTCTTGTTTTCCTGTGTCATATGTGGCAGCACTGTTCAAGGTTTCTTGAAAACATTACCCACTGTAGTGACGTGTGAATAAACTCCAACTCTGTATCAACAACACTGTTGTGTAACTTCAGTTAAATACTTGTATGTGTGTAGATTAGAAAGAGGTAAGATAAAGGATCTGCAGTATTTTATGAAGTATTAATCGTACAAAGGTCAGTTTTATACAAGTAGAAATGTGTATTTACCTGGTAGTAGGCTGTCAGTAATGGCTACGCCTCTCTATTTGGACTGGTAGATCTCTGCAGACTGGCAACTTTAAAAGTAGCTCTCGGGTAAAAAAAGGTTGGGCACCCCTGCCCTATACGATCATTTTCTGATAATGATGAGGCAATAGCCCCGCCTCTCCCCACCTCTGCTACGTCAAAGTAAACTGCACACTGAATTCAGATTATTTATCTTTCTCTCGATATGGACATAAACGCGAGAGAAGTCTAATCTGACAGGACGGAGACACCTCTCAAACTACCTAAACTAGTTATAAATATGTTTATTTTTACTGTCGGCCGGGTCACTCATTACTGGATCAGCTGCTGCATGAGACAGACACTGGCGCTGTCCAAAGAGAGGGAGGAAAAAGAGAGGCTCCGTGTATTTTATTATTATATTATATAGAGTCGTTATTCATTTGTTTTTAAAGCTCAATAAATAACAAAGAAGACCTTTGACCGGCACTTTTATAATTTTGTCCGGAAGATTTAAATTTTAATACACGTTGACTGGCAAAAAACTCTGCCCGGTTCCCTCGGCCCCCACCGCGGAGAATAAACAGAAGGGCAACCATGACAACCATGCTTCTTCGCTGCTTTTGTGGAGGAAGTTACAGCGCCACGTACAGGCTCCTGCATATGTACTGCAGCTTCTCCAGCGGTTGGAGCTAAACGGAGCTGTCTCGTGTGGACAGACACTATCCGGTGAATATTGCGTGTGGACGGAAGCTTTTTTGCGATTGCGTTTGAGTTAATCCTATGCGTTTAGCCGTTTTCGTCCTCGTGTGGCCGGGGCATTAGTAATCCCAGGTTCCATGACCCTTTTCTGCTGATATCACTCAATGTAGACGACTGTTGGTCATGGTGATAGGTGGGCGTGGGCCTCTTAGCATGAAACTAAATTAATACTCACTAGTATGGCATAAAACAGATTCTACAAGCATTTATGACTTGCAAATTCGAAATAACAATACAATCAAGTATGAATGATTACTCATAGGATAATTTTTCATCATTGTCTTAGACAACTCTTCCAAGTGTGTGACGTGAACAGCATCACTTAGAGATGATCATAATGGATGTAACTGAAGTCACAAAGCGTTGAGAGACTGACTAATGTGTTATTATTGTTAGTCTGTTTATAATATAAAATAACACCAGTCTTGTACTTTAATTACATTTATTGTCATATATATTTTAACAGCAGAGCTCTCTTCTTAAAAATATGTAATTACATTTAGTTTGTTATTGAGACTAATGGAAGGATTTCTCTAAATGTCATATGTGTGCATAAACTATGAGCTCACTTATTAACATAACATTTGGAAAAGGTTTCTGTAAAGGCACAAAAACTGGTATTCTCACTGTCAAAAACACATTGTGATGATGTTCAGACTCAGTCACTACACCCACCACAGTTGTTAGTAAGTATCATTTTGAACTTTTAGAAAGAACCAGGCTTGTAATTTCCTTCCTTCCTTTAGTCCTTATGCTAAGCTAGGCTAACATAATCTTGATTTCAGTTCTGACTTTAGCACACTGACATTAGCTTGATAATAAATGTATCATGAAACGCTCAGAAAGAAAACAAATAAACATGTTTGAAGAGGTTTACGGTTACTCCAGCAATAGCAGAGTTGAACTAAGGGAAGTTATTTAAAGGTCCCATGTCATGGCCATTTCTACTGATCATAATTCCATTGTTGAGGTCTACTAGAATAAATGTATATTGTGCAATTTTCCAAACTCACATTGGTTTCTCACAGCATCTCTGTATAGTATGTGTATTCACTCTCTGTCCTACACGGCTTGTTGGAGCTCCTGCCCCCCCCCCCCCCCTGTGAGCCCAGTGTGCTCTGATTGGTCAGCTCGCCCACTCTGTTCTGATGAGTCCTCCACCGTTACAGCGGAACATCAGTGATTATGTGTTACAATGGCGTTTGTTAGCAACCAGGAAATGACACCAGTAATGACAAACAGGTGAGAATGCTGCGAGGGGTCTGGGTGCCGTGTTGGCGGGACGTTGCGCGACTTGCTGCTGCGAGGAGCGGACAGTGTGAGCTGGGTTAATTTCCTTTTTGCTGCGTGGGGTCTGCGAGACAGCGAGACATCGCGAATGGACGCGGGAAGGGGGGGGGGGGGGTGCTGAGGGGGCTGCAGCACCCCCATCTGCGAGGCTCCACTAGCACCCGCACCCCCAAACGCGGCGCACCTACAGTGTAAGCGCGCCACTAGCACCCCAGCGCGTCACAGTTTTGCCGCTGTGAGAGTGTGTGTGTGTGAGGAGCTCCACGGATTGGTCCATTTGGGTATGGGCACGTCACTGTACCCAGGAAGAAAAAGAGAAATGTCCAACGAGGCGTTCTGGGGCAGCATAGACAGGTCTTTTCTGTGTTAGAGTTGTACTCGCTACAGGGTGTACTTTGAGGGTTTGTGACTCTGCAGACCGTTCACATGCATAAAAAGCTTCATAACAACAAGGGGACGGGTAATAAAAGCATGACATGAGACCTTTAAGACATTTAGACTTTTCAATAGCTTCCACATTAAACACACTGAACAAGAACAATATTATTCGTACTCTCCTTCAGCTGAAGCTTCCGTCTCCTCTGTGCATCACCCTGATGTGACGGAGCACTTTCAAATGTAATCATTGCTCGGGATGAGAAATTGTTTGTTTGTTTGCCTTGTCAGAGAAATAATGATATAAGTAAAAATCCCATTTCTGAAAGTGGCCGTTCAAGAGTCTCTCTCTCATTCGGTAATAATGGCTGGCAGAGCTGTGGCTATTGGTTCTGAATGGAAATGGCTCCAAAATGAAATTGCAAGTCTGAGTCCTGGAGAATGATGACCTGTTAATTTATTCTCCCATCAACCTTTAAAGCCCTTTCTTCCCTTCATGCTACCATTATAATCACAGACATCACCATGTTCTCTTTACTGTCTTCTCTTCCTACTTCTCCTTTTTAATCATGTTTAAAATGTACTTCTTTCATCTGATTTTTGATGAAATCTTTTAGTCGTTCATTTCTCCCATTGCTCTTTATATGTTTTATGCTGTGACCTTTTCAATATCCGGGACACCCAAATTCACCAAAACTACTCTGTAATTTTATTTGACCCCTGCTGTGCGAGCTTTGAGGGATTTTATCCCCAAAGAAATGTATGAAAACTACATTTTGCGGCCGTTTTGAAAGATAACTGCGCAAGAAAATAGTCTCCTACCAAATGTCAGTTCCAAATTGCCTAAGCTATAATAACTATCCACTGAGAAGGACAACCCTGAAGTACTTTTATAATTAGAACACTCTCTGATCGTATCTAATATTCATTCATTGAAAGCCTCTTTTTCTTTTCTTACTTGTCTTCTAGCAGTCCTATAATCACTCGGATGCTTCATGCAGTCTTTTAGAAGACTTCTCAAGGAAGTTTAGCAGTTTAGTGAATTGGGGTTGTATATAATTAGCATGACCACATTTGTATTTTGAAATTTTTTTTTAAAATTATATTTGTATTATATTTGTATTATATCATAACTTAGTACTTTTTATTTTTTTTATTTTTTTAACATATGTAACATTAAGCTGTCTGTGGCTCTTTCCTGCTGTAACGATGCACGTTTCCCCTCTGTGGGACTAATAAAGGTATTCTGATTCTGAATAAAGTTGTTTCTCTAATCTTCTTTCCTTTCTGTTAAACTTTCTCAGGGAGTTCATCATAGACAACCTGTCAGTGGAGAGGAATCACGTTCTGGTTCGGGTTAGTGCGGTGGGCGGTCCGTCTGAGAGGAAGCTCCCTCCTCGAGCACTACAAGAGGTCAGCTGTGCGTCACAATGGGCTGATTTCCAGGTTTCATATTTATATGTAGTGTCTCTACTCTGACATGTCTCCATGCTTTAATGTTCAAAAAGCTCTTTATTTTACTGGCTGTGCTGCAGCATCTCCTTTCACCCTCTGTCTGAAACCAGAGCCCAGTCTGCTCTGATTGGTTAGCTGGCCGGCTCAAATGTGATTGGTCAACCGCTTAGACATGTCCCGCCCCTTAGCCTATCACGTACAATGTGTTGGAGCGCTAGCCAATAGTGTAAGTGTTACAAAGTGGTAAACAAAGTAGTCCAATCAAGCAAGCTGAGTGAATGCTATACAAACATCCCAATAGTAGTCTTATACATTAGTACAAGGATTCTCAAATGGGGGTACACGGACCCCTGGGGGTACGTTGGGGTACTGCAGGGGGTACATGAGATAAAAAAAAAAAAGGTTAATTAAAAAAAGACCATGCATGATTACAAAAATAATCATAGTACAATAAATTAAATAGAAAATAAAATGTTATATTAAATATTTCTAGAACCACCAAATTGTTGTTGTAATTCATGCATGAAGGAGTTAATAAATCACTCACAGATCGAACATCACTATATTGTAATTATATATATATATATATAGCTTTTTCTATCAAAAATGTTCGGGGTCGGTCAGGGGGGACTTGGCTGAGAAAATGTTTCAAAGGGGGTACATTACTGAAAAAAGTTTGAGAAGCACTGCATTAGTATATATAATAGTAGCTGAAGACATGTCAGGATCCACAGAATCGTAAGAACTATCCTTTGTTTTCCTGAGAATCATTGCGGGGAGGCCAAACCCATTAACATCTCACGCTGTTTCACTACATTGTTTCAAAGTGACTCGTTTTCAGTTGGTCTGATCATTGCCACGGATTAAAGTGACTACGATAATTGTCTGTTTCTTTTCTGTCCCTCAGCAGGGCTTTAGTCGTTGTCTCCAGCTGTATTTACTCAGTGTGTCTGGAGAGATGTAACTTCTTTACGTGTTGTTGATACTGGAAACTAATTTACGCTGAGGTCAAGGATAAGATATGAAGGACATAGTGTTTTCTTCGTGTTTCACAGCTCTGTTTTAATCTTCTCTCCTGTCACCTGTGGGGAGTACAGGGACCATGAAGCTGTTAAATAAGTACCGATTGTGTGAAGACATTTACAAAACAAATGGAAAAATGAATCATCACTTGGTGGGAAATGAAATGAAGTATCATTGTGTTAAGTACAATGTTTATTCCTGAAATGGGAATATGTCTGTCAGAATATTTACAGTCTTCAAGTAAACTCAATGAATGTCACTGATACAGCCATGACACATCTTCAAACATGCTAAAACATTCACTTTATATTTATTCAAATATTCAATATGTCATTTTTAAACAGTCCTGTAAGGCTGCAGGTGACTTATGGTCATGTTTCTATACAAAACTATTAAAAGAATAGCTCTTTCTAACCCTAACCCCATTATAATCCCAAATATCTTCCTCCGACTACTCGATTTTAAAAGGCTGTTTCTGATATCTTTCTTTCTAAATATCTTGAAATACTTTTACTATGTCCACCTGAATCACAAGTATCGGATAAGCAGCATTTGGAACATTATGAAAGTGCTTTTTTCTTTTTGTAATGACTTACTTTTTAGGAAAATAAAAGGCAAAGTTAAACCCCTCAAATAATGTTGCATCCAGAATGATTACCTCCATCAGAGTTCCAAAGCTGTGTAAGAAAGGCTCCCTTCTAAGGTAAAGGGCTTTGTGCGTCGCCTTTGAGCGTTGTGAGAGCCGGAAATCACCTAAGAGGCAGACTCAAATACCAACAGGGATTACCCTGAGCGCAGAGCACAGACAATCGGATAAACAGGCCTGTTTCTAAACCCCATTAACATTCAGAGCACATCATTCTGGCACGTCAGAGTTATGACTCAAATGAGAGATGATTCTTCAAAACTACGATGTCACAAGCGTAAAGAATGCAAGATTATATGGCACTGGGTTATTACTAAGAAAGGAAGGAAGATGGATCAGAAGAAATGTATTTACGCAGAGAAAACTGATTTTAAAAACACATAATTTAATTAACTGCTACTAGCTTGGCGCTAGACAATCCTCAGTAATGAATTCATTATCAGTCTAACAAAAACTAACAATCCAACATATTGACACATACATAACACCCATAGCAATTATGAGTCAGAGCTGCTCAGAAGCAATGTAAGCCAATAACTGCATTATGGTGTATTTAGTGAATACCTTATCTGCTTATTTCAGGGAGAGGACCCTTACCCCTGGCCCATGTTCTCAAGCTCCCCTCTACCCACCTGCTACACTTTGGACCCACCAAAGATCCACCATGACTCGCAGGGTGAGAGGAACTTTTTTTAAGAATATTTTTATTGTATTGTACAAACTACATTGGTTTAACAAAGCAATCATATTTCCATTTTCAATAACAACAAAGCAGCGGATTCAGAACATTCTAGTACAATTACTGTAGGCTATTGGCGGTTTTAAAACACATCCATGGGCGAGATAATAAGAAGTGCAATATTCATGCTAGAAACAAGAAGGCAACCCAAGAGAGCACATCATGACAAATAAAAAATGTACATAGCAAATTGAAAACAAAAGAAAATGGTTACAGGATTAACATTATTGATCATTCATCCCACACCTTCATCCTCGCCCAGACCTCTTAAGTGTCTTAAGCCCAGGCCTTATCAAACACTCCCCCCCTTCCTGCATTCTTGAATCTAAGTTTCTCCAGGTAGAGGATCTCACCTCTACAGAGCATCAGACTTCCATAATCAAAAAATACGTTTTTTAGCCAAAACAGTACCGAAAAACACCGGCCGTTTGTCACTGTTCAGATCAGTGTCACTTGTGGATCCCAGAATGGCCACAAGGGGATCAGGCTTCAATTGCTTGTCAAATGCTTTTGAATAGGGTGAGAGGAACTTTGATGAGTAAAAACTAGTAAAATGTTGTGGTTTCTCATTTATAGTGTTTTCTCATTTTACAGACTCTGAGATGAGTTCATTTCTGGCATCTTTTAAAGACTCCAAGAATGAGGCGAGCTGGATGGAGGACTGCCGGAGACAGTATTGCAAAATGATGACCTCCAAACCCAACGTCCTCACTGGAAAGGGTGAGCTACTGCTTTACTTGGTCTCTACGGATTTGTAGCAGTGTAACAATAACACAGCAGCCTATTGGGTTGACTGTAAAGGTGAATGAGTCTCTGTGTGGTAATGAAGGCATGGGACGCACAACACAACATGACAACATGCGCCTAGTAGCAAAGAGTCCTACTTGTCAGGAAGGGTGCGTTCTCCGTTTCTTGATTGTTCCATTAGTTTGATATTTGTATATTTTAGGTGTAAAATGTGGTCTGATTAAGTTAACAGCTAGCAAGTTGATAACCGTCCAGAAGCAAACTGAAACACAACGGATGAATTCAGACTACATGCAACAAAAGGTGGTAAGAACAACAACACATATCTATCTGCAGATGTTGATTCCATTATGCTGCAGGTGCACCACACACACACACACAATACACACACACACACACACACACACACACACACACACACACACACACACACCACACACACACACACACACACACACACACACACCACACACACACACACACACACACACACACACACACACACACACACCCCTTCGCCAGGATTACATAGATCGGATGTCCATGAACATTTCAAACACTCCTCATCACTACCATAGCACTGATGCCTATACTTTTCTTACGTAGGAGTAAATGGCTGTGATTCAATGATGAGAAAAATACATCCAGCGTGAAGGAGGGCTGACAATCTTGTCATTAATGCCCGCACCGCACAGTGATTGCTTCCTTTCATCAGAACGCTGTAAAACCCCGCAAAGCATCCACGCTTTACACTACAGCGCTCATTTAGGGCTTTTCACTAAAAGACCATGATCAAGATTTATTATCCTTTAAGCTTCCCTCTGCTTCATAAATGCTATTTTATTTGGCACGCCTTTAACCACGCACAGACCTAGCATTCAACATTCTAAGAAACATTCAATGAAGTAAATTGTAGCATTTATGGTCTAAATGAACCTTCTTCCCACGCAATTTAGTGAACATGTACTTATGTTGCGCTCCGCGTATGAAGGCGCTGTGATTACTGCTTGTCTCTGACAGGCTTTGACACAGCTGCAAGATGGAAATGATTAAGTTTACTATCTCTTTATCGAAACGCTCATGATTAGAACTGTTTGCAACTTCAATACCTCACTATCTTGTCAGTGAATCGATTGCTTAATTGCTCTCCCTCACCAGTCAATGAGATGCATTCACTGGTGCTCTGAGTCCCTGGGTTGCATTGTTTGGATTCTGCATTCATTGCTTTTTTGCATGTAAAGCAATTGCATGAAGATTTACCATGTATAATAATATAACGAAGGATCGGTGTGGTGCTTAAGCTAACATGAATCCGAGTTAAAGGTGGGGTAGGTAATTCACTTCAGAAACACTTGTTGTTATATTTCATGGAATGCTCTTCACATCCCGATAGCAATGAATACATTAAATGTTTTGACAATAAATCCATAAAATAATGTCATCTGTGGAAGCTGTGGCGCTGTAAAAAGTACGACCAATCATCTGCCTCGGCCCGGCTAAAGTAACTGGATGGCCTACCTGCCTGTCAGCCTTCCATCTGTGCACAAACTTATCTCGTGCCCTCATTGGTCATGTGCGCGTTTGTGTGTGTTGGAGGAGGGGCTCTGTAAGGAAGAGGCAGATTTTTTCCGGTTGTGTACTTTCAAATTCTAGCGCACTCATTACATTACATTACATTACATTGCATTTAGCTGACGCTTTTATCCAAAGCGACTTACAATAAGTACATTCGACCAGGAAGACACAACCTTGAAGAAAACAGAATCATATAAGTACATCAGGTTTCATAGAGCCAAACATTTCAAGTGCTACTCAACTGGCTTTAGATAAGCCAGTCCTTTATTAGTATACAAGTGCTTTGTTAATAAATCTATCGCTCGAAGTGGAGTCGAAAGAGATGAGTTTTCAGTTTGCGCCGGAAGATGTGCAAGCTATCTGCTGTCCTGATGTCAATGGGGAGCTCATTCCACCATCTTGGAGCCAGGACAGCAAACCCACGTGTTTTCGCCGATGGGAACTTGGGTCCCCTCGCAGTGAGGGTGCAGCGAGTTGTTTGGCTGATGCAGAGCGGAGTGCACGCGCTGGGGTGTACGGTTTAACCATGTCCTGGATGTACGAAGGGCCAGATCCATTCGCAGCATGGTAAGCTAGTACCAGTGTCTTGAAGTGGATTCTAGCAGTTACCGGAAGCCAGTGAAGGGAGCGGAGGAGCGGAGTGGTGTGGGAACATTTAGGAAGGTTGAAGACCAGACGAGATCTCATTCTGGATGAGCTGCAGAGGTCGGATGGCACATGCAGGTAGACCAGCCAGGAGGGAGTTGCAGTAGTCTAGGCGTGAGATGACGAGAGCCTGGACCAGAACCTGCGTCGCTTTCTGGGTCAGCTGGGGACGTATCCTCCTGATGTTGTAAAGCGTGTATCTGCAGCAACGGGTTGTAGCAGCGATGTTTGCAGTGAAGGACAGGTTGTTATCTAGGGTCACACCCAGATTCCTTGCAGTCTGAGTCGGGGAAACAACTGAGGTGCCGATGTTGATTGTTAGGTCAAGAGTGGGACAATCTTTTCCCGGGAGGTAGAGCAGCTCAGTCTTGTCAAGGTTGAGCTTGAGGTGGTGAGTAGACATCCACTGAGAGATGTCAGCTAGACAAGCAGAGATGCGTGCGACGACCTGGGTCTCTGAGCGGGGAAAGGACAGAATTAATTGGGTGTCATCAGCGTAGCAGTGGTAAGAAAAACCATGCGGGCTAATGACTGATCCGAGCGAGTTTGTGTACAGGGAGAAGAGGAGGGGGCCAAGAACAGAGCCCTGAGGGACCCCTGTAGTTAATTGACAAGGGTCGGACTCAGACCCTCTCCAAGTCACCCTGTAGGTGCAGTTTTTCAGGTATGAGGTGAGGAGGGAAAGTGCAGAGCCTGAAACTCCAAGTTTTTGGAGAGTGCGAAGGAGGATCTGATGATTCACTGTGTCAAATGCAGCAGACAGGTCCAACAGGATGATGACAGAGGAGAGGGATGCAGTTTTGGCAGTGTGCAGTTCCTCCGTGACAGCAATGAGAGCAGTTTCTGTGGAGTGACCTGCCTTGAAACCAGACTGGTGCGGATCCAGAAGGTTGTTCTGATGGAGATAACAGGAGAGTTGTTTAAAGACCGCGCGTTCAAGTGATTTAGACAGGAACGGGAGGAGAGAGACAGGCCTGTAGTTTATAACATCAGACGGGTTGAGAGTGGGTTTCTTTAGGAGAGGGTTTACTCTTGCCTCCTTGAGACTGTTTGGAAAGTGACCAGAAGTTAGAGAAGTGTTGATGAAATGGGTGAGAAACGGTAGAATATCAGGAGCGATAGTCTGAAGGAGGTTTGAAGGGATAGGGTCCAGAGGGCAGGTGGTAGGACGGGCAGAGGTAATGAGGGTAAGAACCTCACTTGGGGAGAGAGGGGAAAAGGAGGTTAGTGTGTGGTGGAAGGAAGGTCTGGTGACCCAGCGGTGAGTAAAGGTGAGTCAGAAAAAGAAGAGCGAATATCATCAACCTTTTTTTCAGAGTGGGTAACAAAGTCGCTTGACAGAAGTGAGGAGGGGGGAGGGGCTTTTGGAGGGTCCAAGAGGGTGGAGAAGATGGAAAATAGTTTTTTAGGATTGGAATAGGAAGATTGGATCTTATCTTGAAAGAAAGTGCTTTTTGCCTGAGAGATCGAAGCCGAGAAAGAGGAGAGGAGAGCCTGATAGGTTAGGACTCGAGCTGGTTTCTCCATTTTTACCTACCCTACCTTTTAATGTACATTTCTTTTTTTCATTTCGACAACAAGCTCATTCTATCGTCAAAGAAAAGTCCATTTCAAGTAAAGCACCAGATAGGATTTCATATATTAAGCTTTATTTAATGTTAACGTTTGTCTAGAGGGCCGCTCAAGGTACAGGCTTAGTAGGAAGTGGCTTTCCAATGGTTGTTAACCAGTAGATACAAAATACAACTTTAACACATTCAATGCAGTACTTCAAGTAGACCAGACGTGGTGCTCTTACTTAACACATGAGCACTTTAAAATGTAGCACTTATTGTGGGGCTTTTGTGCTAGATTGCATGAATGAACGCCAGGTGTAGCTAATGTTTACATTCGATCCTGTAAAAATGTAATAAATGATTCAGAGATTTCAACATTACTGTGCAAAACATGTTATCGTGTAAGAGCCATTGTGTAAAACACATCATACATTATTAATGCCACTCAATTCACATATGTATTAATATAACGGAAAACAAAAGAGTAGTACTTGTTGTAAAAAGTGGGGTTTTTAATGGCTTCTCTCGATGTTCTGTGCCTTGCATTGCTTGCCAGAAAATAATTGGATCAGGAGAACAAATGCAGCTAAATTAAAATAACTCAAAATGCAACAATTATTTTTTAATGACATATTTATAATGCATACACAACAGAATAGAATACAGTTAAAACTATAATACATACATTACAAATCATCAAATAAGAAATTAAAACGAAAATAAATGTAGAAAATAATGAACGTCAATGTATAGGATATAGTTAACTGATGAACTGATTATTATTTCTTATATACACACATTCTCAACAACTAACCTCCGTGTTGTGTTGTCTTCCTTGCCCATTTTTCCCATCTATCTTTTCCAAAATGCAACTATTTAGGAAAGCTAGTTGTGCAACAGCTGCCAGATTGCTATTTCACTCTCTATACTACAAAGAGTCACATTTTCTCTGCGGTTCTATTGAACTCAATACATTTGATAAACTCATTCAAGCAAACATTAAAGTTATAAACAGTTCAGAATGTCTAAGAGAATATATAAAACTCCTGTGGGTTCTTGTAAAGTTGTATTATCTTTATTACTTTTACAAGATAACATGTTTTCTTTTGAGTCCCACAGTCAGACCTCCAGAGACTGGGTGGTTTCCGAGCACAGCAGTGATATGACACTAAGAGCTGTCGGGGTTTACTCAGGGACAGTCAGGGGCAGTGAAGCTGTATATAGATACGAGTGGATGCACATTTCACTACAAAGTGCAGCGGTGGTGTTATTGTCAACATGTTTTTGCAGCTGAACCATGATCTTCTGTTCAGACACGTCTCTGCACTAGATTTAGACGTGCTTCATCTGACTAGTGACTCTTTCGGCCTTCCTTTTATTCCACTGGCTTAGTTATCGCTACATTAAACACGCATACTGTATTATTCACGGGAAATGTGTCTTTCCACTTCACTTCAACATGGCTGCTTAGTGCGGAACTGTATGTACCAGGAAGTTATGCACACACACTCATGCATCATTTAGATTTGTAAAATGTATTTGAATTCAAGGTTTATTGGAGCTTTACTTACATATATATATGTGTGTGTGCGTGTGCTGTTTCTTCCCAGGGCTGGCTGACCTTCTGGAGAAGGTTGTGGCTCATCAATCCAGCTCTGCCTCCGAGTGCTTCTTCTCTCCGGCGCAGTACAAAGGTCAGTGCAGAAGAGCAACACATTCACTTTTCTTCCTGACAATTTAGTCCAACAAAAACAACAAAACAAAGGGGTCCCTGAAGAGGGGGAGGCTGTGGCTCAGTGGGCAGTGTGCTGGACTTCGAATCAGGGGATAGCAAGTTCGAGTCCCACTGCAGTCAGCATGTCGTTGTGTCCCTGAGACACTTCACCCCAAATTGCTCCTGTGGGGATGGACCACAGTACTGACTGTTTGTAAGTCGCTTTGGATAAAAGCGTCTAACATGTAATGTAATGTAAAAGAGAGCCAGGATCCTCTGTTCCTGTTACTTACTCTCTGGGTTATGAAAATGACACTCAGATATGACTTGGATAAATGTGTCTCGGATGACACAGCTCTTTAATGTTGTGTAAAAGTCGGAGCAGTCCCTGTAGGCTGGCAGCAGGGGAAACAAACGGAGACATTTCTCCTCATTTCTAGAGCAGAGTTTTACCCCAGGTGAAACTGTGTTACGTTCCCCAACGCAAACGATGAATGGTTTCAGTGGGTTGGAGTGTTTGGTAGCCGACGGGCTAAACAACCTGATCAGACTGATGGCAGCTCCAAAGAAAAGCTGCTGATTAGTGAACACCCAGAACAAAAATAATTGCATATTTCCCAGCCTACATTTTTTAATCCTAAAGATTTTGATAACATCATTCCCTTAACCCTGAGAACTATTTTTACAAGTTGCAATAACAACAACAAAAGTAGTTTTTCCCTGTATTACTTTAATACTAACAGGATACATGGAATTAGTCCTGCATGTGTAATCAAAATGTAACATGCAATCTCCCCCTGTAGGTTAAATAATCACACATTAACAAATACAGTACTGTAGCTTTAAATACATAAACATGGCAAAAATGGAAATCACATTTGAATTGAATCAACGGTTCTACAGTACTGTTCAAATACCGTTGTGATGTCTGTGCCATCGTCTGGCACCGATTAGTAATATTATTATAATGATGATACTGCCGCCGCTTTAAGCACTGGAGGGGATGCACTGGAGACAGAGATCAGACAGAGAGTCAAGTACAATGCATTTATAGAGAGCGAAAAGTCAAAGAGGTTTACAGCAGCACAAACTACAGTGAGGCGCAGAAGTAGGAGAACACTTTGATGACTGCCGATTAAATGTAGATTAAATAAGCAAATTGGTGTCATCTGGTCAGCTGCCTCTCCCTGACACTGGGACATTAATAGATATGTTAATTCTGTAGCAGGTAAAATCATGCACGACACTTTGTCCATAGCACACAATGGTCATATAATCATTTTTGAACAGTATGTGTATATGTTTATTTTATTAGAGTAATATCAAAAGTTACTTGTCATGCCGGATGTCAATTATTTAATATTGCATTTGAACTGAAGGGGAAATATGGCAGCCATGCAAGAATGCCAGAAAGCATTTACATTCCTAATCTATTCTAATCTCGTCCCGGGCAGAACAAGGGCATTCAAATCCCTACTAGAAGAAAAGTGTGCGTGAAAAACTGAAATAACATTATGCGTTTTTGTTATAAAAATGCTAAACATTCCAGTTTTGATTGGGCGGCTAAAGGAGGAAGAAGCTTGATGATAAAAGCTCAGCTGTCCTCACATCTCCTGATTGTAATTGGCAATCATCCGATTTAATGCATAGTCTGCTCCTGCTCAATGCTCATGCAAAGTCTTCTGTCATTTGGCCCGGTACAGTTACGCTTTTATAACTTGTAAAATGAAAAAGGACACAGAGTTGGGTCAAATTGATGTTGGTGCTGACCAACAGCTGTTTTTTTTCACATCCCATATAGTCTAATGTTTTTAACAAAATGTCTGAAATAGGTTTTATTCTAATTGATTTGTAATATATAAACACTTCAGTATATGTGTTTACAAATTAGGTTTGTGATGTCCTACTTCGTTTTATTTGACCATGACTTACCAGATTGATAAAAAATACGACAACATGAGCGTAATTTCCTTTATGTTGTACAGTTTCTTTAAAAACCACCCGCCTTAAATACAAGATTTTTGGAGGAAGGGTTGGGAGATTTGACAACAAAGGCTATGATAGGTTTATTTATTGTTTGTTTTAGTGCTTTACATACGACAGATTTAAGGACAGGAAGTAAAATACATGGATCACAGAAGATGTCACAAGAACAAGGGGAGATTTGAAGCAAGAGCAAAAAAGTTACAGCAGAGTTCAATACTTCTGGAAGTTTGCTCCAATATGAAGTACAGCATGAAACAATATAACGTTATGATCTGTCAGAGATTCTTCTGCATCGTTAGAGACAGTGGTGTCTACGGTATTCCTTCAAAATGTCTGGTTGCATTTGGACATTGAGGAAAAGGTTGCATTTCATTGGAGAAGACTGATTCCTGGAAATATTGGGATTTCAAAATGAGTGTGATTTGTCAGGTGTACGTTTTGCTGGATATCTTCTTATTGTATCAGGATTCAAACGGATCCCTAAAAAGTCTCGAAAAGCATTTAATTTATGAATTAAAAAAAAGAAATAATAATTCATTGCATTTATTTTTGCGCTCAAAGCCCTGTACATATTACACATCTCAGACATGTAATACATTACTACTGTGGACAATACCCACAGGAGCATTTTAGGGTGAAGTGTCCAAGAAATAGGACCTTTTATTTAAATTACTTAATTGTTCCAACATTTAAAAAAGAATGATCAAACATGAAAAGTATTTTTTCTGACATTTAAATTATAAATAAATAAATATTGATATAATAAGTGAATGACTCGCATTACCGCCTTCCAGAACCTACCACAGTCATATTTTGTTTGCAGCCTAGTTTTCGATATTTTAAGTATAGTATCATACTTTTATCTCTAAAACAAATTAAATGTATTTAGGAAAATGTTTTAATGTTGTTTAATTTTATTGCAAAGTTGGTCTTTCCAAATGACGAATAGGAAGAACATATCTTGAATGTCTTTGAATCTGATCTGCCTTTTTAAGTATGCAAGTATTCCGACAAAAGTCCCTGAGACCCTGAAGAGGGGCAGATGATGCGTGCCTGTAATGTTTCTGAAAGGCTGTCTAAATAATGAACAACCGTGAATAAAAAAGGGTACGCTTAATGTCTTCAATAAGCTTGTATTTATTAGGATGAAATATTTGTCTTTTATCAGTGTGAGACGTGTGTCCTCTGGGGCAGCCACGAGCTTCATTTGAGTGTTTGATGATTTATTTATCAAGTTCACTCACACACTTCAAAGTTGTTCATTTTTCCTCTTTATGACAATTTTTCTTTTAAATACTTCATTTTTAGAAATCAGTCGCATTCATATTACTACCATCAAGGTAGGTCCAGTAAGATTGATGTCCTTTTTAACACGGCAAGGTCCATATATTGTAAGCAATGTACAAATAATCAGGCATAAATATAAAATACAATTGTGTTAATTTAAACTCATTGAGAGCAATTAAAAAAGACGCAAGTTAAGAGTTTTGTGTCTAAATTAAAACTAAATAATATTGTTTCTATTTGATGAAGCCTCCTCATTATTTCTTCAACCTGTCATACACAGCAATCAAAGAATTTCAGATTATTTTTTGATTTTTGAGGGTAATAAGTAACTGGTTTTGAAGCTACTTTAACAAATCCATTCGGCTACTTTCTGTATTTACTTTTGTGGTGACTTATGTAGTTAGTTACCTACGTGTTGTGAGTGTCTGTAGATATGTAAATAGTTATATTTAAGTGTTGACAGGTAATTTAATGTACTGTCGCGTGTATCTTTTGAAACTTGGTTATTCATGAGATGCATAGAAAAATATCGTATTGTGTTTTTTTGCCTGTTTCCATTCTCATTATCTATGAATGTAAATCCCTAGCCTCTGACATATACCTAATTTGCTTACAACATCTAAGTGGTTCTTTTTGGACGGACACAGTACATCGTGGCAGAAAAGTCAGAACAGTTGCATAAAACACCCTGAAACAGTGGTGGACTCTCTGCTCGAGGATCGCACCAAGAGTCGGTTATGAAATTGCCTTGTTAGTCTGAATGCATCTCTTCAATGCTTTAAAAACTAAAGTGTTTGTTGTGTAATTTCTATTTCAGACTCACACATGCTGCTATTCCATTTCCCCTTGTAGTGTGTGTGTGTGTGTGTGTGTGTGTGTGTGTGTGTGTGTGTGTGTGTGTGTGTGTGTGTGTGTGTGTGTGTGTGTGTGTGTGTGTGTGTGTGTGTGTGTGTGGTGTGTGTGTGTGGTGTGTGTGTGTGTGTGTGTGGTGTGTGTGTGTGTGTGTGTGTGTGTGTGGTGTGTGTGTGTGTGTGTGTGTGTGGTGTGTGTGTGTGTGTGTGTGTGTGTGTGTGTGTGTGTGTGTGTGTGTGTGTGTGTGTGTGTGTGTGTGTGTGTGTGTGTGTGTGTGTGTGTGTGTGTGTGTGTGTGTGTGTGTGTGTGTGTGTGTGGACCTCATTCGGCCGGCATTAACCTCTGTCAGTTCGCTGTTCTGAGCTGTATCTCGTTAGAATTCCAAGTATGCTGGACATTGGAACAGTCCTTCGGCGGGACTCGATTACATAGTATCCTTGAAATAGTGGCTCTGTAGCAGCTTTCCTCGACATTGAGAAACACCCTGTATGTGATAGGCTAAGGGGCGGGACATTTCAAAGCGGTTGACCAATCACAGCAGAGCCGGCCAGTTTTTTTCTGGTATTTTTTCTTATACTAGTTTCCTCCGTATGAGACCAATACATAACTTTTTCAACATTAAAGCATTAAAACATGTCACTGTACAGGCACACAATATAAATATGAACCGGGACATTAGCATAATAGGGTCCCTTTTAAAGAAGAGGACAGTTATATAAGAACATGTATAAAATATATATGCATTTCTCAACCATATACTGTCAGTGTAAGAGAATATTTTAATCTGATCTGTTTATAGAGTTTCTTATTGTTTTATAGAATCTGTGATACTGCAAACATCTGCTGGTAGTCAGTCAAAAACTCCTCTGTAAGTTGAGGTCACAGGTCAAACGCTTCTCCTCATATCCTGTGGGGGGAAGGTTTCAGGCTTGTCTGCGTTTCCTTGAGACAAGTAGTTCATTGTCTCCCATCGGTTATTGATTAGGTAAACGCGGGTTTTCTGGGAGCCCGCCTCTCCTCGTGTTGGTTAGATGTTTTGTGTCTTTTGGTTCAGAGAGATCACGATGGTGAAGCACGAGACAGTGTGAAACTAAGTGATCTCCCTGGCCGTAATTGTCTGTACTTGCTCCAATAAAACTCTCAGTGCTTTTGGCTAACGACGGTTCCAGACTCCTTCATTTTACCTCAACATTGCAACAACAGAAGTTTAACTTCACAGTCAGTAGATAAAGTTTGCACAGTGTTATCTCCATCTAGTGCTCATCTAAAAGTTTTACAACTAATGTCAAAGAGTGTTAATGTGCAATCTTTCACCAGTCAGTCTTTGCAAAACAATCTAAATGGTTGTGATTAAAGTTATTACAAGCTGTAAAATAGACTCTGCTGGCATAATGCTGGAGAGACAGGGGGAGAGAGGAATGAGGAGGGAGGGAATAAATACAACAGGAGAGCATTCATCTCCATTAGGCAGTAATTGCCATCAGCGAGAGGTTTTTGGAGATGTTAATATCTGAGGAGAGAAGAGAAAACACAACACTACTTTCCTGGCTCTACCTCATAATCACAGGCTTCTACCAATTAATATCAAATGTGATGGTCTGTACTGTAATTAATCAACATTTGATTTTTTTAAGGGAACAATGGAGAATTATCACTTCAATATGTAGATCACAGCGACTCTATTATAATTTCCACTTTCATATTTCTGCACCATTAGTCTGTAAATTGGATTTGAAAGATTTCCCCGCCGCTGATTCTTCCTGGATAATTCTTCTTCTTTTAATTGTCGAAATCTTCTCATCATCCTTTCGGACAGACTGTCTGAAACAGGGGATCCATTAGCTCAGATGTAATAATATTTGTTTTCCCCCGAAGCCACGAATCAGTGGAAACATCTTCCAAAACGAAATATCAGTCTTGCCGTTATTGCTTCTTTCATCACTCTCTCCACACAATTACAACTGTAACTCCAAAAAAGTAATATATTTTTATGATTCTTAATGGTGCTAAATAAGAGCCCATGAGAGCAGCTGGTGAGACTGATAGCTCAAAAATCCGTACAAAGCTGTTTCATGTGGATCTAAAGCTGCCCTGCTGCTGTAGTATCTCGCTCCACAGATAAAGTCCTGAAATAAAGAGCTTTCTCACAGGGCTCTACATTTCATGCTGTATTTTCTTCCTAAATTCCACCACACTCCTAACATCATAAGGACTCCGCTGCACTAAACCATCAAAACGCTGCTGTGAAATTACCCGTGTCCGAGTGTTAGTGAAATTACTCCGAGTCACATTGTTGCCATGCTACCTCGCAAACATCCCAATTAAATGGCAAACAGCCTCCGTACATCTGCCAGATATAAAATGACTTAGACTCATGCTCTCATCTGTAGTGCCCTGAAAACAGCAAGTCATGATACGTTGTCATGTTTTCCCCCTCTCCACAGTCGTAACGACCTCCGTTAGAGATGTCTAGGGACTGTTTTCCGGCAGAAAAACCTCCAGCCTTCCTCTCTGGGTATTTCTCTGCCAGGTAATAACCACCTCTCCTTTTTAATCACTTCGTTTTACAGCTGAGGAGAAGACTGTGCAGAGTGCTGTAGTATCATCTGTGGAGCAGCTGGGGATCAACACCTGTCTCAGGTATGTACCGTAAAGCGTTTTTCTATAGCTCATAAACCTGTATTTAATTAGACAGCCTTCTGACAGCAGCAACCTGGGACGAGAGGAGAAACCTGCCGTGTGAATCTCTTCGACAGTATCCACTCTAAGAAACCCATAAAGAGGCCCTATTCTGCCTTTTTAGGGTTTTCCCTTTCCTGGAGTGTGTTAGGTTTGTGTGCAATCCCTGTGTTCCCTCCAGAACAGTGTTTCTCAAACTTTTTCATACCAAGGACCACTTAACCAATAAAAAAACATTCGCGGACCACCTAACTCTCCAAATATCCCAAAACACATCGTTTTTCTAGAACAGATTACAAATCGCCTGAAAATGGTACAACCAAGGGGCAACACGTGTGACGAAGGTGTTGCGCTGGGCTATATCATGCAATCGCTATAAGCTCGCTCCATTGCGGGGATATTCCCGCGAGAGTGTGGAAAACTTTAATTAATTAACTTAAAATGTGAAATGTTACCAATATACTCACGGGCCACTAGGGGGCGCTCACGGACCACCAGTGGTCCGCGGACCACACTTTGAGAAGCACTGCTCCAGAGGGAGTTTGTCTCTCACACAGTCCCCCACCTGAAACACCCTTATTGGTCTCCTTTGTTTACTTCCGCAACATAGGGACATCACTATGTAACACTCGCCAACTATTTGCTAGCGCTTTAACACATTGTATGTGATAGGCTAAGGGGCGGGACATCTCTAAGCGGTTGACCAATCATAACAGATCCGGCCAGCTAACAAATCAGAGAAAGAAATAAAGCAATTTTTGAACATTAACACATGTAATAAGTCACAGAAGAGGCACAAATATGCAGCTGAAAATGAGCATAACTTTTTTTACCAACCTTAACCCTCAATCTGCTGTAGGTCATTTCAACATCGTTCATGAAATTCAGTTGCTCTCTGTTAGAAAAATCTCACTCGTCACCGGCTTGGTCTTCAATATCAGGATACATGTATTTATTATCCTTGCAAGAATGGAAGTAGTCATCACACACAGGGCTGCGTGGGACAAATAGTTCCCAGAGTAGAGTCCTTGATATGCTGATATACAAGAGAGGGTGTTACAGTCAACAAGATGGAAGAATACTGGTTCAAAGCAGTATTCTGACATTAGTTAAGATTAGCTAAGGCCTGCGTAAGCAATAAACATGACAGTCATATATCTCTCTATGGGCTGTGTCATCATGCCAATCTTAGGAACATCATAACTTCAACACAGTGTCTCATGAGCGTCATCCATATACATCCGTACACAGCTACTGTTATCATATGCTACTCTGATATAGAAGGAACATTCAGTATTTTCCCAACACTCTCTCCTCCATTTCATTTGAGTTTTCCTGAGGCTACAAGTCCATTCATGACGGACCCACATCAAACATTAACTTATATCTAAATACCTCTAAAACTTCCACTATAGTTCACCTCAATCATGAACTTGCCGCAAGCAGCGTTACTGAAATCAAAGCCTTTACTTCAACATGCCGTGCAAGATTCAGTCTCCCGCCTATTTGTTCCATATCACACTGAGCTGGATCAATGAGAACATGTGTAAAGATGTTTCTAATATTACAACGTTTACACCATTTATGCATCTGGCCTCAGGTGTTGTTGCCAATCCCTCACAGAGAAAATATGTTGTTTTCTTTGGCTGTGCAACAATGCTGAAAAACGGAGAAGGACATAAGGGTGAAGAAATAGAGAAATTCTCCAGACATGGTATTGAACTTGAGTGCAACAACAACAAATATGTTTGCTCTTCAGTAGCCTTTGTTGGCTGTTTGAGGGCCCAGAGTGTATCCTTCAGAGGACTTAAAAAAACACCTGTCCATAATTCCGTTTTAACACATCAGGAAAACATGCTGCCATACACAGAGGAACAGTTTGTATTCCCTTCTGCTCCTACAGTAGCATTACACCACCCACACCTACTGAGTGTGTAATGCACCTCCTGCTGTGCATAATCTGATCTTTATTCTCCAATGGGTGGGCCCTCAGACGTGCGTTATGTTCTGGCATCGCTCCTATATGTTTCGTAATGACACCCCGATGCTACATTACATAGTTGATATACAAGTTCTCAACATCCCTCCCAGCAGGTTCAGAAACACAGCTGTTTGCATTTTTCAACAGAGCAATGCGTTTTATAGGATTAAAAGCTGTTAGACATGAATTAGAATTAATCCTTTCCTTAGAAGTGTCAGACTTGCGAAGTTTAATCTAAAGATATTGGACTTGTTGAATTCAATATTGATGAGTACTTCTATGTGTTTGCCTGAGGCCTCAGTTGTTGTCTCTTTGTTTATATATCTCCCATTGTGTTGCATGACTTTCCTTTGAGTACAAGAAGGGGAGTTCATTAGTAAGGTTTCATAGAAAAACAACTTATTTGTTTTGGTTTTACAGTGAAACAAACAGGGTTTTTGGTTGCAATGAGCAATAGCTAAGTGATTTTGTTTAAGAGCGGTTTAAGGGGTTTTTAAGGGGCGGTTTTGGCGTTGGTCATCAGATCAAGGGGCGTTGGTGAACTCCAGTTCAAATCCCGCATCGGCCACCACTGCGTCAGGCCGTTGTGTCCTTGGGCAAGACACTTTACCCGCATTTGCTCCTGTGGGTAATGTCCGCAGTAATGACTCTTACATGTCTAATATGTGTAATGTGTAATTGTAAAGCGCTTTGAGCACCTGTAAAAGCGTTCTAATAAAAAAAAAATGTAATGCATTATTATTATTATTATTATAAGAGTACACAAATGAACTTGTATTTAAAGGAATTCCCTTCAGAATAAGCCCAAAGACCTTTGGCTGTGGTACTGTTATAATAGCTCAGACCCATTTATGTAAGATTATTTGGTAGATCTAACAATGAACATTATTTCTGTTTTTCTCGTACAGATACGGCAGCTACCTGAAGCTCCTGACAGAAGATGCTGTGAGCGACCTGCCGCTGCTGATGAGGAATATTAAGATCTTCTTGTCCACGCAGCGAGTAACAACTGCGTCACAGCTCAGTATCCTTTACAAACGCCACATCGGCACAAGTGTCGCTATAAACGTATTCACAACCCTTTTGTTCTTGTGCTACATAGTTTGTTCTGTTACATTAGTATAGGATTTGTGTTCGAACATGATCCAATCCCACCATAACCTTAATCAATGACCATGTAAAGCCTATTAAGCAAAAGTGTTCCTAGAAAGAGACACTGCGTATCCCACTGGGACACAACGTAGAAATATGTGTCACTTCAATTTAAATTGAGCCTTCAACATATCATATAACTGCATTTGTATATTTAACTTATTTGGAATAACGCTTTTAAGTTTACTAGACAAGCAAACTATGTCTATTAATATTATTTTCTATATTCACAGATTTAGACAATTTCGGACAGTTAAACATTTAGTTCCGATTACACAATTAACCCTCCTGTTGTCTTCGGGTCAAATCTGACCGATTCACTACTTTCATCAATCATAACTTTTTTGTTTTACATTTGATTACATTAAGGCTTTATGATATCCTTCACAGTAGACATTTGAACATATAACATTGCTGATCACACTTTCATAGAATTTTGGATGATTTAGTCAACTTTGTAACACCATGGTGTTCCCGGTCAAACATGACCGCCATAAAGAAAAGGAATTAGTAACCATCCGGATCAGATAAAACACACACACCCACATCCACCCACACACACACACACACACACAGATACACACACACACACACACACACACATACTATAGATGTGTGTGTGTCCCTTATGTGCCCAATCCCCCCATGTGGATCACACCTGACACACACACACACACAGAAAAATGTGACACATTTCCCGCTCTTATGTGCCCCTCCCCCCACATGGATCACACCTGGCACACGCAATACATGTTCAGTGTCTATTCTTTGTATGTTTACTGCAGTTTTTCATGTATACCAGTAGTCTGATACAATATGTACAGTTTGAAAGGGTGTTAAATTAAATGTGGTGATGATTAATGGTTTTTGTGTTAATGTAATAGCAGTTAAAACAGGACCGGTTAAATTTGACCGCGAACACCAAAGTAAGGGGGGGTTAAGTGAATACCCACTAATACACAAGTTTGCCGAATCTTATAATAATTAGGAATCATTTTGATGACTTCAACTTTCTAAAAGAGGATCATAGAAATGTGTAATATCAATATAAAGTATGAATCTTTGGGAAATAAAATGAAAAATCCCCCCAAAAATAACACAGTTCACTTTGATACCGTTAAAACAGTCAAGCAGGGCTGATGCTTTATTCAGCAAAAGAATATACACACAAAAGTATTCTGCCTTTACCATTACAAATGCTATATTCCCTTATACACTATCTGGACACATGCTATCAGTTCATTTTCATTTTTATGCGATGAGTTTTATTGTAATCAATCAGGGGACAGTCTTTGAGAGGGAACATTCGTTACTGATAGTGTCCGTCTCTGTCTGATCAACACAATACGGATAATCTCTCTCATCTGTGTCTCAGAGAATAATTCAGCGTCCTTTTGTACCACATAGCAACTGATAGGCCTCCTATCTCCTTCAGGAAGTCTCCCCTTTGTATGTGGACAATTGAACATGAAAACACTGAGATAAAGAGTCAGCACACATATAGAGCACACTGACATTTTCCCATCTCATGCTCAGACGACGCTGACATTCAAACTAATATGAACAACTTGGTAGTGAAGATCTTTTTTACCGAGCATGGTCATTTTGCCGTATCGCAGGTTTACTACAGCCACTAGGATTTGTCATGGATGTTATGGATAAGTGAGAAGTAATAAGATTCAGAAAGCCCCACCGGATACAACATATAGTGTATGATATAAAATGTGTTGACATTAAATGTCACCTATCATGCTATTTTTAGGCAATAGCATAGGTCTCAGATATATAAAAAACATGTCTATGAAGTACGGCTGCTCGATTATGGCAAAAATCATAATCTCGATTATTTGGGTCAATAATTGTAATTGCGATTATTAAATGCGATTATTCATTGACTTTGAAAACATCCATTTATTGGATTTTTTTTTTTTTAACAGTATGTTTTTAACAGTTGATTACCCTGAACTTTAAGTATAATTCAACTGAGAAACCAAAAAAAAAAAAAAAAAAAAAAAGTAATAATAATAATAAAAAAATAATCGTTTTATTCCGATTACGTTATTTTCGTAATCCTTGCAAGCCATAATCGTAATCGCGATTAATTGAGCAGCCCTACTATGAAGTGTTTTGCTAAAAAAATCGCCCATTCTTGCCATGCCTCATATCCCTCTATTTCACTTCCTGTTTCTGTGTTGATTCTGGGTATAAAGCTTTTTTTTTTTTAAAACTGAAAAAAGGCTTTCTCTCTTGCGGGTTTACCACAAGGTGAGTTGCTTTTTATATCCTGCTTCTTCACACACATGCTCTCCAGTACAGGTTAGCTCTGAGTGTTAGCGATGCTTGCTAATGTAACCAAAGACTATTACGTCCAAAACAGGAATTGTTTCCGATACAGCAACATTTCATTACGTCATATCGGATGGCAAATGGATCAGCTCCGTTGTACCCCACTGTTTTTAGAGATTTGGGTACAGAGGAAAAGAGAGAGGGTTTTATTTTCTGACACTTTGTGAGTTCCCCGACACCGACACATATTTATGTTTAAAAGACATCAAAAAGTGGATTTTGCATGATAGGTCCTCTTTAAGTCCATTTAGTTTTGAGTCACTGATCTGTTTTTGAGCATTGAAGACATTTTAGGTCATTCAACTTTTCAAAAGTCTCAGTTAAAGCGAGGAAAAGCAAAACAAAGCCGTGATGTTATCTGTTAAATGGAGTCTATTTTTAGCTTGAGTGATGGCAGATCAAAATGTGTTCTGAGGCTTTGGTTTATTAATTCTTTATCATTGAAAATGACGTCTTGTCAGAGTGACCTACAAATAGAGATGAGGCGTGTCAGTCAATCACTTTCAAAGAGCATGAAGTGTTTGTAACTCAATGTGTGTGTTATTGAGGGCTTCAATGTCCTCACATTTCAGTATTCAACACAGGACTTTGTGAAGCATTTTTTTATATTCTGTTAAATTATTCCCAGTGAATGTCTTGAGGGCATATTCAATCTTTCTTTGGCATTCTACCAAAACAAAAGTAAAAAGTTGACATTATTTAAAAGGCAGCGAATCAGCAGCCAGACATTAAAAGCTATGTGTCGATAGCCTGGGGTTGTTTTCTCGATTTCATTCACTACCAACTAATCTCTTCCTATTTCTCATGCAAAGGGAGACTCAGACCTGCACATGAAGGCAGTCTTATGCTTCTAGCAGTCTGAACACAATTATAAAAACAATTAGATTAAAAAGTGTAAATGCACCAGATCCGGTTTAACCCACCTAAGAAAGCTCTAAGTTAAAACCCTAAGTGTCTGATTGGCGTTTGGAATTGTGTTTATTCATTATTGTTGGCATAATGTGGTGTTAACAATGCAGAGCTGCCACCTGGGAGTCTTTGTGGTGAATGATTCATTTATTCACACTCAACTCCTCACACCAACATCCTCCCACTAAGCCCTAGCCAGTGAGACAGTCTGTTTTTCCTCTCATAGATTCACTAAATAATACAGCCAAAAGAGATCTGGATCCTACAGTATAGGATGTGTTTCTGCTATGAGATAATGCTCTGGTGTAACAGGGTTAATTATCTGTCAAAGCATTCCTCGCTCTGTGGTTGACTCTGCGGTGGCAGTTGACAGTAAAGCGATATTAGCTTACCGCTTAATTTAACACAACATAAGGAATCAGCTTCATGTGACACAATCGGTTCAAATCCTCTAAAATATATTAAAGTGGACATATTTTCAGGTTCATATTTGTAGTTAGTGTCTCTACTGTGACATGTCTCCATGCTTTAATGTTCAAAAAGCTCTTTATTTTTCTCATACTGCCTGTGCTGCAGCACCTCTTTTAACCCTCTGTCTGAAACCAGAGCCCAGTCTGCTCTGATTGGTTAGCTGGCCGGCTCTGTTGTGATTGGTCAACCGCTTAGAGATGTCCCGCCCCTTAGCCTATCACCTAAAATGTGTTGGAACACCCTAAAAAGCATAATAAGGCCAAATGTGTCCGATTTTTGTATGCCTTCCCAGCTTTTTAGATCATTCATTGGTAATAAAATGCAGAGGTTGTTAATTCAGATTTAATTTGACTTGCAAGTATTACATTTCCCTCCTTTAAAGCTGCTATATACATTTGTGTTACAGAAGGCCCCTTTAAGATAACATAAACACTGTATGGCTCCACATATATCCGTCACATCAATGTACCACTTTCATGTTGCAAAACGAATCTAAGGCGCCATGTTCTTTTGTAGCTTTGCAGTGAGTCTGAGTATCTTTTCCATCAGTCCTTTGCCTCTTTAACTCTGCCTCCAGTCACTCAGCAGGACGGGTATCCGGGCTACGACTGGCTGGCCTCCACAGTGTTTCTCATCATGGCGGGGAACATGGACCGCTCTCTAAAGCTGTTGCTCAACCTGTCCTCTCTGCTCACTTCTGCATTCATCTGGCCAGCGAGGATACATGCTTCTGTGAGTATAACAACGTGCAACTACAGTGCTCTCTAAGGCGAGGCAAGTTTATTCATACAGCACCTTTCAACACAAGGCAATTCGAAGTGCTTTACAAAAATGAAAGACATTAAGAGCATTAAGAAACAGATTATGAAATGGCATTTAAAACACTCATTTAAAAGATAATAAAACATAAATAAAAAAGGTGCATGAATTACGGTACGTCCACACGGCAGCGTCACGTTGAAGCTTGCCGGTGGGCGTGTCTGGCGACCAACAACCAATCACATTAATCTCCCGCCCCGGACACACAAGCACGCGGTTTGATTGGCTTGAGCTTGTACTGGCATATGATGTGATTGGCTGACGCTTCCGTCGAAGCTTGAAAAGTTGAACTTTTCTCAACGTTTGAAGCGACGGAGGCAAAGCGAGCGACGGAGGCAAAGCGAAGCGACAGAACCACAATGCAGTTCGGCAAAGCGTGACGTCACCCCATTCGAAGTGAATGGGAAGCGTCTCCGTTGAAGCATGCGACGCTGCCGTGTGGACGTACCGTTAAAGTGACCGTGCAGTGTGAGACACACACATCTGAAATGTTCAGGTCTGACTCTCAATCATTGCTAACCTTTTAGAAGAAATAGTTTTCTTTAACCTCACCTTTCTTTCTACTTTGTTTTTTAACTTATCCTTTAGTTATTTCAAGTGTTTCATGCTCAACAACAAACCCCCCTTTTGATTCTAATCTGCAACCCAATAATCCGAAGATTCCACGGATCCTGGCCATATTTGTGTAGCATAGAAAATAAATTTGCTCCCAGACATTCATGTGGCTTGCTCGTGTTGGACCCCATCTGTAACCCCAATACACGTAGGGGAGTTATTTGTAGTTGTTAGCACAGTTTAGGATTTGAATATGCAGTAACTTGGCACTTAAGAAGCATTGAAAAGTCATGAATTATCCTACAGAGCGTGTTTCAGCTTTAATGTTTTGTCCCTGTCTTGGTTTGAGAAGACTTCAGTCACGGTGCTGCTGCCAAGAGATTCCTTAGAAAAAGTCAAATGTAAATGTGGGCTACAAAGTGTTCATGTAAGTGTTAAATTAGTTAGTGACATATTTTCTTCTAAAGACTGGAACAGCTTTTTACATCTACATGCGGGTGCGCAAATATTACCCAGAGATTTTCTTCTAGACTAAATGTTGGTATTAAAATGCCCTTTTCAAACCTGGTAATTTTATTGATGACATTTGTATAGATGTATTAGCTTTGAAAGATTATTTTAAATGTACAAATACCATACACATAATTGAAATGACTTGCTTTAACCCCTAAGGGGAAAATATCAATTGTATAGGTCCTATCTATAACTTCTAGATTGGGGCTTTTCAAACATTTTAATTACGATTGAATGGATTAAGTCCTCTAAAAAACTATTCCAGACAGCTCATCTCCATTTTACACTTGTAAGGATAGGTTGTTAAGATAACCAATTAAGGTAATGAACTATTTTTCCAGTAGGTTTCTTTATCTATGTCAAACAGAGCCTCCTCCCTAAGCCCATACCTTGACATTTTCGATAAAGTACAGTAAAAGCTATACTTAATCTAAATGAAATAAGGCGTGTCTGCATGTCCACAGAGTCCACCTCCCAAATGTTAACAGCCTCATTTAGGAGGAAGGGTTGTAGGAGGAGTTGTAGGAGGAGGAAGAAGAAGACAAGATAAATGAGGGGAAAAGGGAGAAGTAAAGGAGTAAAACAAAATTACAGCAGCGTTAGAAGTCTGAAATGAAGTCTAGTTTCAATCATTTTAAATTGCAGGGGAGACGTTTTGCAATCATTAGACCAACCTCTGTAATCTTGTCATCTTGTCAAAGTCAATACAGCTCAATTGGACTCGTCTGAACGTGTGTTACGTGTTCTCAGTGTGTTGTATGCACACAGTGAATTTCTCCACACCGCAGTTAGTGTCTGACTACACAACGTGGTCGATTTTGTCAATATCACGGAAAATGGAAAGGGCACAGATAATTAAGGCAGCAGGGAGCTTAGCAGGGAATGTGGCGAACTTGTATTGGAACACAAAACAGCATGTTATTTCTATTTATTACTCGATAAAAGTGAATACAAGTGTTCAACACTGTTTTTATCTGCACTGAATACAGAACGAGGAGCTTGTAAACGATGTTTATGTTGTTTTGTGTTTAAATATCCCCCAGCAGAACAAGATAAATTGGACACTATTTACATATCTAAAGCTCTGTTTTGAATCTAAAATGGTTCTGGTTTTGTTTGCTGGACAGATCCATGTTCCTGTGGAAGTAGCTGAGTCAGGAATCTCTCCTATGTACTGGTGTACTGCTCACTACGTGGAGATGCTGCTGAGAGCTGAAGTTCCTCTGGTCCACTCCGCCTTCAGGATGTCTGGTTTCACCCCGTCACAGGTAACCAACACGTCACTAAGAGCCTTGTCTCTTGAGCTGATCCTCATATGATGTAGGCAAGGCAAGTTTATTTATATAGCACCTTTCAGCACCCGGCAACCCAAAGTGCTTTACAAAAATAAAATAAAAGACATTTAAGAATAAATACAGTAGAAGCACATTATAAAATGGCATTTAAAAACAGGCAAAGATAATAAAATAAACACAACAGGTATAAAATACATGAATAAAAGCCATACTGCAGTGTGAATATGAACAACTCACTCAAATGCAGCGTCAAAAAGACACGTATTTAGTCTGGATTTCAAAGTATTAACAGTTGCAGTGGACCTGCAGGATTCAGGGAGTTTGTTCCAGATGGTCGGGGCATACAAACTAGACGCTGCTTCTCCATGGTTAGTTCTGACTCTTGTAACAGAGAGCAGAGCCGTCCCAGAAGACCTGAAGCTCCTTACACACCAAGCCGACTTTCGGCGTCGATAAATGTCGGACCATCGATGAGCGTCGTGTCACCCTACTCAGATTGGTGTGTACCGCACCGTCATGTCTTTTCAGCCGTGCCGACACCTTTCGCCGCCGATTCGACATGTTGAATCGGGAGGCTGTCGGCTAAAGAAATCACTCTGATTGGCTGTTCAGCTAGCGAATCAGTGCATGAGAAGCGAAACGGAAGTGAGGGACCCAAACAAACTATTAAGAAGGCAAACCTGAGATTTAATTTAACTCCAGCTCTCGACACAGGTTCGGGAAAGCCCCGTGAGCTTCTCGCTGTAGAGTGAAAATGGAACGCACACGCTATTTGTTGTCTGTTCTTCTTCTCTCGGTGTATCACGCAGTCTGTCTTCCGGTTGTTGCCTCTTTTGAATGACGAATACACACTACCGCCGCCTGCTGGTAAGGAGAGTTATTGCCACTCACGCATGCGCAGTTCGTACGTTCAACTTGGCCGTCGGCTGAAGTCTTTGCGGTGTGTTCCAGTGCGACTGTTGGCCAAGACGCAGAGACGTGAGGCTTAAGACTCCTGGATGGTTCATACTTCTGTAGATGTGTGCTCATAAATGATTAGAGGTGTTTCAAAATCACATTGTGCAGGTTCAGGTTATATACTTGTAACCGTAGGAACATTTGGTCACAACAGGCACATCTTTAAATAAAGTACCATCACTTTAAAACCACAAAAACAAACATTAACAATCAAATGAATAAATAAATGGCCGACAGCATCTGCGCAATGCTGCTTCACCTTGTTCAACTGAGCGATATGTGATATGTCTGTAGCGGTGTGTTTTTGTGCCAGAAGTGAATTGAATATTTCTTTGTAGTCCTGTTTCTTTGTTAAGGAAGCAAAGGGTCAGTTCACGAGGAGTGAAGCTCATGAATTAGAGATATTTTGAACAGTGTTAATATGAGGATCATAACCATGCATTTATTTTGGTGTCAAATGTACATAAAATAAAACAATACTAGCTCTTACAAGCTTTTCAATTATTGTAGTTAATTGAATTGTAACCACGCCCTTCATACATCGGTGCAGTCGTTAATTACATGTACAGACAACTGGCCAGCATCCCATTAAATAAGAGTTAAGCTTGGAAAGTGATAATGAGGCATGGGATACATTCTTCATAGAGGATAAAGCTGCCCTTGGGAGGGTTCATAGTCAATGTTTTATTTGTATGTATTTGTTCATTGAGAGTTCAATGAGTCAGCTTTTTTTAAATTAAAGCTAATTTCTTTCAATTAGAATGGTCACATGTATTTCTTATTATGACATTGTCAATGACGCATGAGGAAATAACCCCAATCGATTACATTGTCCTCATTTCACACACATTTGTTCATTCATTATGTCCGGCAGTGGCTCAGTCAGTAGGGGCTTGGACTGGGAGCCGTAGGGTCGCTGGTTCAAGTCCCCGAACAGACCTAAATATGGAGTGTGGACTGACTTGGAGAGGTCAGTTCACCTCCTGCCCTGCTGTGGTGCCCTTGAGCAAGGCACCGGACACCTCCCACCCCCCCATTGGTCCCCGGGCGCTGTGCAATAGCTGCTCACTGCTCCTAGTACTAGACTCCTAGTACTAGACTCCTGGTTTTAGGATGGGTTAAATGCAGAGAACACATGTCACTGTCTGTGACATTAAAGAGGGTTTCATCCCTTCAATTCTATTCTATTATATATATTTTTGCCTAAAATATTCCTAGATTTATGAACTTAAGTCCATTAAACTACATTACCGATGCATACACTGTCAATGCTGGTTGGAAGTGTAGTTTTTCTACTTAATTCATTACTTTATGTGCTGAGGTTTTAGAACAACAGATGCATTTGAATCCCCTGTATTGATTTATTTGACAAATGTTGATAATCAGGAGGTAGTGATAATATAAATTCACTTTAGAGAGAAGATTAAAGTCAGGACTGATGAAGCTTTGCAGAGAAAAGTTTGTGTCTATCCAGCAGGCTGTTAGTTAAACTCAAACATTTAATTCTTTATTGTCTGTCTTTGTTTTCTAATTTCCATTCTCTGAGCCTCTTAGATCAATAAACAGCACTCATGCCTACTGATGGAGGGAATAAAGGAAGTGCATTTGGATTGTTGTTGCATACACACAAAGAGAGTCGGCACCGGCAGCCCATTTTGTTTTGTCACTGTTTAATGAATATTTCATTAAAGATGTCAGTAAGAGACTGAGAGGCTTAAGTACACTTGCTCTGTGAATGACTTCCCCTTTCATCCTGCTTTGACTTCATTTTGAACTGGGGGTTTTGACATTGATTCCTTACCTATCCGTCTTTTTGTTTTAAACGGAGCAGTTGAAAAGTTAGAAACCTATTGTTTGGCAGTTAATACTTTTGACGCAGACTCTCTCTCTCACAAACAAAAGGTAGAAAAAAGGTTTTTCACCTTGAACCCTCTGGTGTTTGATCCTGTCTGCTGTGTCGGCGGCTGACAGAGTTTCACATAATGTTCGGCAGCAGGGGTGCTTTAAGACTCGCTGCATTTGCATCAAAGATCTGAACTCGCCGTCTCCGGGGGGGTAAAACGTTAACATTCAGCTCATCTTTCTGCTCTTCAAGGCGGTAATGGGCACCTATTCTTCCGTCAGAAATGGAAATGACTATTTCAAAAGTTTGAGCTTTGAACGCCTGACAAAGCCGTAATGGCAAATGAAGCATCTGACATTCATAAAATAGAGGTTGTGTGTGAACGTGCATGGACGTAGGCTTCTGTCAAATGTAATGGAAAATATATGTATTATAAAAGTGTAATGTCAAGGCAAGGCAAGTTTATTTATTCAATTCAATTCAAAACCTTTATTTATCCAGGTAAAATCCCATTGAGATCAATGATCTCTTTTTCAAGGGAGACCTGCAGACCTGCATTTATATAGCACCTTTCAGCACAAGGCAATTCAAAGTGCTTTACAAAAATGAAAGACATGTCAGTGCTTAAAGCATCGGTGGACAAAGTACTCCTGCATTGGGTGTCTCACTTAAAGGGGCTAATTTTTAAGTTTATTTTTGTATTTTGTGCTGTGACATGTTTCCATGCTTTAATGTTCAGAAAGCTCTTTATTGTTCTCATACTGCCTGTGCTGCAGCACCTCTTTTCACCCTCTGTCTGAAACCAGAGTCCAGTCTGCTCTGATTGGTTAGCTGGCCGGCTCTGTTGTGATTGGTCGGCAACCGCTTAGAGATGTCCCGCCCCTTAACCTATCTTGTGAAATCGGTTGGAGCGCTAGCCAATAGAAGCGCGAGTGTTACATAGCGATGTGATCATGTTCAATAAGTAAAAAAGGAGTCCAATGGGAGAGAAACTAAAACCTATATAACACTAAAGGAAGGGGAAAACCCCCAGAAGCATAATCTCTTTAAACGGCTCTTAAATTACTTCTGAAATGTAAAAAAAACGACTTGATCATTCAAATCTTTCAAATGTCTTGCATGACAAACATATCATAAACAGAGGGAGACCATAGAGTGATTTAAAGTAAAACAGAAGGAAGAACTTGTTGCTATGCTCCAGCCTGCACAATGGGGAGGATTGAATGAGTCGATAACAATATATTCTCACTTTGAACTCTCACACAGAAAGGATTTTGTTTTCACTGAGGACAGGAGAGAGGGACAGCAGCATGCTTCCCCTTGTCTCTTTGTCTCCTAATCCCACCTTAATATACAGCACTGCTGTGAGTTATCACTTTCCACGCTTTTCAATGTTCCCGGAAAGACTCGTTTAGAAATGCTTAGTCAGCGAGTGAACATCATATAGACGTACAGTATAGAGCTGAGGGTGATTATACATCAGCGTGGGCTCAGGTAATAAAACCAACACTTCTGCTCCATTATCTCCATCACGTAAATGTCTCGAGAAATGCTAACAATATGAACTCCATTTTACAATTAATACTAAGAGCATAGATTAATTGTGGCATAACAAGAAATCTGACAATTTAAGGGCCACGGATTATGAAACAAATGGTCATATCTCTTCCAACACAAATGCACTCTTCAGTCAGTTTGATGAGTTTGGTGAAACTGATGTAAACATTAAATATTTGCTTCTTCAACCAGATTAATTGTACCTCTTTTGTATTTACCTTTTTTAAGAATTGCCACGAGAAAAACAAAGCAAGACATTCATGGACAACCACGTTATCACCTTTGTTTAGTTGGATGGCTTCTTGTGAAATAGTGAAGCCATTTTTTGATTATCTTTAGTTTGTTAAATACCTCCTCTACACCCAACTTGTTATTTGTGAACTTTCCTCCCCCTGGTCTTCTGGCAAACTTTAGTTTCCTTGATTTTTTTAAGTGTTATTTAGCTTTTGCTGTTGTGTTCCCAGTCTGTGGGATAGCTCTTAAATTACTTGAGCAGCGTGCATTGTTTTAAATGACCTCTAAATCCCCATTGGCATCTGTTTCACTTCTCAGTAATTCTTCTTGCTTTTATTCATATTGATTTCTGAGTTCTTTAAAAAGGAGTTTGCCAATTCAAATGAACATAACCTAACTATTATTATGTTTACTACCCTGTCCTTTAATTAACCCTCCTGTTGTCTTCGGGTCAAATCTGACCGATTTACTACTTTCATCAATCATAACTTTTTGTTTTACATTCGATTGCATTAAAGCTTTATGATATCCTTCACAGTAGACATTTGAACATATACAATTGCTGATCACACTTTCATTGAATTTTGGATGATTTAGTCAACTTTGTAAAACCCATGGTGTTCCCGGTCAAAAATGACCGCCATAAAGAAAGGGAATTAGTAACCATCCGGATCAGATAAAACACACACACACACACACACACACACACACACACACACACACACACACACACACACACACACACACACACACACACACACACACACACACACACACACGTGTGTCGTCCCCCCTTATGTGCCCAATCCCCCCATGTGAATCACACCTGGCACACACAAACACACACACAGAACAATTTGACACATTTCCCGCTCTTATGTGCCCCTCCCCCCACATGGATCACACCTGGCACACGCAATACATGTTCAGTGTCTATTCTTTGTATATTTACCAGTAGCGTGCGAAAAAAATTAGGGGAAGCCAATAATACGTCCTTTCTTTTGAGTCGGGGGTGTGGTGGTCAATGTAATAACGTAACCAGATGAGTGATTACAGCACCCGGTATCATTTTACACACATTTGTATCAGATGCAGGACTTACACACGCCTGTTATCTAACCGACAGGTCCGCACGCACTCTCCAGCCCAAACTCTAATAAGCATTCATTCACAAACTAAATCAGGAGACTTTTAACGTTTTACGTCCGATTCGCTCCTTTGTTCCTCGCTGTACACAGCTCCAGTTTGGGCATCGGCCTGTCATCAGATTGTATTTCTTGTTGCTGCTGTAGCGGAAGTTTAGTACAATTATTTTTGATTAAATACTCCAAATCTCCACCCTCTCCATAATTGCACTTGCTTCAGTTGCTTGCTACTTTCTAACGGCAGTGAGAGTGGTGCTATCTATCTTCCCTTGGCATGGCCCTGACCAATTACAGGTTGGCAGGGGCATGACGTGAGCCTCATCTGATTGGTCAATACCTCCATTGTTTTTCACCAAGGGAAGCCAATTTCGGCTGGCCTCCTCTCGCAACAGTGAGTGCAATCTACTGTTTCACCATAACATCTAGAGGGGCGCTGTTTCACTCTTTGTAAATACTCAATGAGAATGGGGGAGAGACGGGCCGGCAGCAACACACAACAAAGAATTTCCGAAACTAAACAAAGTGTTTTTATTTATTTATTAAAATTATAACTACAATCTGAAAAAACAGGGGAAGCCTGGCTTCCCCTGGCCTCCAGGAGAAAACGCCACTGATATTTACTGCAGTTTGTCATGTATACCAGTAGTCTGATACAATATGTACAGGTTGAAAAGGTGTTAAATGAAATGTGGTGCTGATTAATGTTTTTTGTGTTAATGTAATAGCAGTTAAAACAGGACCGGTCAATTTGACAGTGAAAACCAAAGTAAGGGGGGAACACGAAGACAATAGGAGGGTTAAATACTACCCTGCTTCTTTTTATAATGAAATGGTTTGAATATTAATCATACGGTCATGCATGCATGGAATTATCTGGTTATTGTGTACCGATTTAAAGTGAATACCTAGAATAAATGTTGTGACAACAAAAATGTACATGTTACTTTGACATGAGTCTTTACTGCAATCTCAGCTATCAACATAGTTACTTGTAATTCTTTAGAATATATGTTTTCCCTTTTAATATATAGAGTATGGTGAAGAGGGCTATGAAGATTGGTAGACATTTTATATTTGACATATTTGATTCATCACAGGGAGGGGAATAATTGTCTGAAACATGATTAATTAATTGTCAGAAGCATCAAGTAGATCATTCTTATTACAGAATCATTCATTTTCATTTATTTCTCCTTCATTTACTAAACTACTAAAACGAGTTTATTCTCAGGAACAAAAATCCTGCAAATACCATTAAACTGAACTTCTGTCTGTCCTCAGATGTGCCTGCACTGGTTGACTCAGTGTTTCTGGAACTACCTGGACTGGACCGAGATCTGCCACTACGTTTCCACCTGTGTGCTGATGGGTCCGGATTACCAGGTGTACATGTGTGTGGCCGTCTTCACACACCTGCAGCCAGACATCCTGCAGCGCACACAGTCCCAGCAGCTGCAGCTCTACCTCAAGGTGAGATAAAGCAACAGTACTGCAGTTTAAAGGTCACCTATTATGCAAAATCCACTTCTTCATGTCTCTTCTACATCAACATGTGTCCCCTCTTCTTCATGTCTCTTCTACATCAACATGTGTCCCCTCTTCTTCATGTCTCTTCTACATCAACATGTGTCCCCTCTTCTCCATGTCTCTTCTACATCAACATGTGTCCCCTCTTCTTCATGTCTCTTCTACATCAACATGTGTCCCCTCTTCTTCAATGTCTCTTCTACATCAACATGTGTCCCCTCTTCTTCATGTCTCTTCTACATCAACATGTGTCCCCTCTTCTTCATGTCTCTTCTACATCAACATGTGTCCCCTCTTCTTCATGTCTCTTCTACATCAACATGTGTCCCCTCTTCTCCATGTCTCTTCTACATCAACATGTGTCCCCTCTTCTTCATGTCTCTTCTACATCAACATGTGTCCCCTCTTCTTCATGTCTCTTCCTACATCAACATGTGTCCCCCTCTTCTCCATGTCTCTTCTACATCAACATGTGTCCCCTCTTCTTCATGTCTCTTCTACATCAACATGTGTCCCCTCTTCTTCATGTCTCTTCTACATCAACATGTGTCCCCCTCTTCTTCATGTCTCTTCTACATCAACATGTGTCCCCTCTTCTTCATGTCTCTTCTACATCAACATGTGTCCCCTCTTCTTCATGTCTCTTCTACATCAACATGTGTCCCCTCTTCTTCATGTCTCTTCTACATCAACATGTGTCCCCTCTTCTCCATGTCTCTTCTACATCAACATGTGTCCCCTCTTCTCCATGTCTCTTCTACATCACCATGTGTCCCCTCTTCTCCATGTCTCTTCTACATCAACATGTGTCCCCTCTTCTTCATGTCTCTTCTACATCAACATGTGTCCCCTCTTCTCCATGTCTCTTCTACATCAACATGTGTCCCCTCTTCTTCATGTCTCTTCTACATCAACATGTGTCCCCCCTCTTCTTCATGTCTCTTCTACATCAACATGTGTCCCCTCTTCTTCATGTCTCTTCTAATTCAACATGTGTCCCCTCTTCTTCATGTCTCTTCTACATCAACACGTGTCCCCTCTTCTTCATGTCTCTTCTACATCAACATGTGTTCCCTCTTCTTCATGTCTCTTCTACATCAACATGTGTCCCCTCTTCTCCATGTCTCTTCTACATCAACATGTGTCCCCTCTTCTTCAAGTCTCCTTCTACATCAACATGTGTCCCTCTTCTCCATGTCTCTTCTACATCAACATGTGTCCCCTCTTCTTCATGTCTCTTCTACATCAACATGTGTCCCTTCTTCTTCATGTCTCTTCTACATCAACATGTGTCCCCTCTTCTTCATGTCTCTTCCACATCACCATGTGTCCCCTCTTCTTCCATGTCTCTTCTACATCAACATGTGTCCCCTCTTCTTCATGTCTCTTCTACATCAACATGTTGTCCCCTCTTCTCCATGTCTCTTCTACATCAACATGTGTCCCCCTCTTCTTCATGTCTCTTCTAGCATCAACATGTGTCCCCTCCTTCTTCATGTCTCTTCTACATCAACATGTGTCCCCTCTTCTTCATGTCTCTTCTAATTCAACATGTGTCCCCTCTTCTTCATGTCTCTTCTACATTCAACACGTGTCCCCTCTTCTTCATGTCTCTTCTACATCAACATGTGTTCCCTCTTCTTCATGTCTCCTTCTACATCAACATGTGTCCCCCTCTTCTCCATGTCTCTTCTATATCAAATGTGTCCCCTCTTCTCCATAGTCTCTTCTACATCAACATGTGTCCCCTCTTCTTCATGTCTCTTCTACATCAACATGTGTCCCCTCTTCTTCATGTCTCTTCTACATCACATGTGTCCCCTCTTCTTCATGTCTCTTCCACATCAACATGTGTCCCCTCTTCTTCATGTCTCTTCTACATCACCATGTGTCCCCTCTTCTTCATGTCTCTTCTACATCAACATGTGTCCCCCTCTTCTTCAAGTCTCTTCTACCATCAACATGTGTCCCCCTCTTCTTCATGTCTCTTCTACATCAACACGTGTCCCCTCTTCTCCATGTCTCTTCTACATCAATATGTGTCCCCTCTTCTCCATGTCTCTTCTACATCAACATGTGTCCCCTCTTCTTCATGTCTCTTCTACATCAACATGTGTCCCCTCTTCTTCATGTCTCTTCTACATCAACATGTGTCCCCTCTTCTTCATGTCTCTTCTACATCAACATGTGTCCCTCTTCTTCATGTCTCTTCCACATCAACATGTGTCCCCTCTTCTTCATGTCTCTTCTACATCACCATGTGTCCCCTCTTCTTCATGTCTCTTCTACATCAACATGTGTCCCCTCTTCTTCATGTCTCTTCTACATCAACATGTGTCCCTTCTTCTTCATGTCTCTTCTACATCAACATGTGTCCACTCTTCTCCACGTCTCTTCTACATCACCATGTGTCCCCTCTTCTTCATGTCTCTTCTACATCAACATGTGTCCCCTCTTCTTTATGTCTCTTCTACATCAACATGTGTCCCTTCTTCTTCATGTCTCTTCTACATCAACATGTGTCCACTCTTCTCCACGTCTCTTCTACATCAACATGTGTCCCCTCTTCTTCATGTCTCTTCTACATCAATATGTGTCCCCTCTTCTCCATGTCTCTTCTACATCAACATGTGTCCCCTCTTCTCCATGTCTCTTCTACATCAATATGTGTCCCCTCTTCTCCATGTCTCTTCTACATCAACATGTGTCCCCTCTTCTCCATGTCTCTTCTACATCAACATGTGTCCCCTCTTCTTCATGTCTCTTCTACATCAATATGTGTCCCCTCTTCTCCATGTCTCTTCTACATCAACATGTGTCCCCTCCTCTTCATGTCTCTTCTACATCAACATGTGTCCACTCTTCTCCATGTCTCTTCTACATCAATATGTGTCCCCTCTTCTCCATGTCTCTTCTACATCAACATGTGTCCCCTCTTCTCCATGTCTCTTCTACATCAACATGTGTCCCCTCTTCTCCATGTCTCTTCTACATCAACATGTGTCCCCTCTTCTTCATGTCTCTTCTACATCAATATGTGTCCCCTCTTCTCCATGTCTCTTCTACATCAACATGTGTCCCCTCTTCTCCATGTCTCTTCTACATCAACATGTGTCCCCTCTTCTTCATGTCTCTTCTACATCAACATGTGTCCCCTCTTCTCATGTCTATTCTACATCAACATGTGTCCCCTCTTCTTCATGTCTCTTCTACATCAACATGTGTCCCCTCTTCTTCATGTCTCTTCTACATCAACATGTGTCCCCTCTTCTTCATGTCTCTTCTACATCAACATGTGTCCCATCTTCTTCATGTCTCTTCTACATCAACATGTGTCCCCTCTTCTTCATGTCTCTTCTTCATCAACATGTGTCCCCTCTTCTTCATGTCTCTTCTACATCAACATGTGTCCCCTCTTCTTCATGTCTCTTCTACATCAACATGTGTCCCCTCTTCTTCATGTCTCTTCTACATCAACATGTGTCCCCTCTTCTTCATGTCTCTTCTACATCAACATGTGTCCCCTCTTCTTCATGTCTCTTCTACATCAACATGTGTCCCCTCTTCTTCATGTCTCTTCCACATCAACATGTGTCCCCTCTTCTTCATGTCTCTTCTACATCACCATGTGTCCCCTCTTCTTCATGTCTCTTCTACATCAACATGTGTCCCCTCTTCTTCATGTCTCTTCTACATCAACATGTGTCCCCTCTTCTTCATGTCTCTTCTACATCAACATGTGTCCCCTCTTCTTCATGTCTCTTCTACAGCAACATGTGTCCCCTCTTCTTCATGTCTCTTCTACATCAACATGTGTCCCCTCTTCTTCATGTCTCTTCTACATCAACATGTGTCCCCTCTGTGTAAAGAGACTCTGAAAGTTTCAGGAACAAAGATTCTCTCTCTTTTTGATCCATTTCTATAAAAACCTGTCTGAAAATGAGCTGATCAGATTTTGGCCACTTTATGATGTCATAACGATGTTTTGTCTTGTGTAACCATTAGCCAATCAGCAACCAAGGTAACCCCCCCCCACCTTATCACCTGAATCTCCTCCTAGAGCACCTTTGTGTTCTTTGTAACCAAATCTCTCTCAGAGGGGCGTGGGGAGGGGCTCCTTATTTTCATCTAAAGTAACAGACAGAGAATCAGCACTTTTGAAACAGGGCTGAAACAGAGGGGATTATGGGTAATGCTGCAATGATCTGTTTGGCGTTTGGAGCCAAACACTTCAGAGACATGATTTGTATATATCTGAGACATATATTGATGAAAAACAGTATGATAGGGGAACTTTAAACAGTTCCTGTCAAAGTAAAACTTGAGCTGGCTGTCGTGGCTCATTCTTTGTAGGATATTTAAAGCTGTGCCACATTAACAGGGCTCCGCTTCGTTGACTCACACGTTAATACCGTCCAAAGTAAAACTCTGCAGGTGCTGATTTCTTTACGTCTCCCATAAAATTAAACAAACAAATAAACCAAAAATGATTAGTGTAACTTGAGGTCAAAGATTGTACCGATTCCCTGTTCCGTACTGAAGACCTAAATTCATTCGAAAATTGTCATTTGTAATCAAAACAAAAAATGGCTCCATCAGTGGCCTTGTGTATAAAAGTATTACATGTATGAGGAACTTGCATATTGATCTACATCTCTCAATGTAAAGAAGTATTTTGTCAGGTGGGGCTGCAACTAACTTCTCTCTGATGACTGAATAATATGCCAAATATTGTTTTGATTCTTTAGATTAATCCCTTTGTCTGAAAAATGCCACAAACCCCAAGGCCCACACTTATATTTGACAGATAAGGATACAGAACTTACAAAGCCATTAAATAAAGAAGTCCTCACATCGAAGAAGCCTCGAGACGAGAGTGTTTCAGAAAATCTCACTGAAACCATGAATCATAATACAGTAGTTGCTAATTTGCTAACATTTTCTGTCAATCAATGAATGACTGTTTGACCTAAACAACGTAATGCGAGTCAGAGTCAACTCTCCTATGTTTCTAATGAGGGTTTTAAAATCTGCTGCACGCCCTCCAGGCTGCTCAGGACACGACCTGATGAACTGTCAGAGTATGTAGGCTACTGTATTATTACCCCTTTGTCTCTTATCAATGCAGCTGTATGTTAAATGCCACTTGTTTGGAATATGATCACAGGTTACTTTGTGGAATAGGACAAAAACATAGTTTACAATCTTAACTTTAAAGTTAAAAACTGTATTTTGCCTTGTACCATGAACTACAGCTACAGTTTAGAGGTAATGTTGCAGAACATGTAAATTCCTCTTTTCCTAAATGTAGAAAGGGTGGTTAGACAAACGGATGCAGAGTCGACTAACATTACCAAGTGTTAAAAGTATTTAGGTAATGTGTGATTCTAAGTGAGGGAAATTAAGCTTGTCAAACATTTTAATTTCTGTTGTTTACAGGTCCTAGTCAAGTTTAACATAATTTGAGGACAAGTCACTGTGTGTGCGAAGTTTGAGTCGAGTCCATATCCAAACTTTAGTCCCCCTCGCTGCTGGAACATGGTGAAAGAGAGTGTGTACCCTCCAGTATTTCCCATTGGTCTCATCCTTGTAGAGTAAGGCAGCTTCTTATTACAAAGTCTGCACACAGCACATGCCTCAGGTTGTCGCTATAATGCTTTATGAAATAGGCTTTCTTTGGAAGAATCACTCCCTTATTCCAGTTCAATAAATTAGGGACACTTCATTATTTGGTCTCATAAATTGTCTGGATTTTTTATAAGAAGTCTTAAGCAGTGGCTGCTGTAAGACCTCTACTGAATTGTTCAATCCCCCTTTTATATGCAGCAGCAGTCATCCATGATTCACATGGCACACTGAACAAAAAAAATCTACTTTTGGAAATTGTTCGGAAAAACCTCCCACTACGGTGTGGAACATATACTGTGGAGAGAAGTCTTTCTGAGATTGAGCACACGTGATTAGAATAAGTTCTGCTCTGAAGCCATGATTGAAGACTGGACCCCGAAGGTCAGAGGTTACAGTCTCCGAGATGTCTTTTTCTACCCATGTCCGAAGCAGCATTAAACGGCGGCAGTGCGAACGAGAAACGTCTCGAATTCATTACTCATTTCAGACCGTGGTGTCTCCGTGGTGATAGCTCTGATGTTAACATCGCCATGAGCCGCCGCTGACAGTTGTTATGAATAAAAGATCAGTTGGAGAGGCTTTATCTGAGGAAGCTCTTGTAATGAGCTGTAGCATCAGATACTGCTGCTAGACACAGCTTTGAGACTGTGTGTGTGTGTGTGTGTGTGTGTGTGTGTGTGTGTGTGTGTGTGTGTGTGTGTGTGTGTGTGTGTGTGTGTGTGTGTGTGTGTGTGTGTGTGTGTGTGTGTGTGTGTGTGGTGTGTGTGTGTGTGTGTGTGTGTGGTGTGTGTGTGTGTGTGTGATGTGTGTGTGGTGTGTGTGTGTGTGTGTGTGGTGTGTGTGTGTGTGTGTGTGTGTGTGTTGTGTGTGTGTGTGTGTGTGTGTGTGTGTGTGTGTCATCCTCGTCCTGAGCTGAACTGTTAAAAGTGGTATTATTTTGCGTCCAACGACCCCTTCCTCTTCTCCTCTGTCTCTCTCCATGGGAACAATGTGAAGGAATTATTTCAGTCCAACATATTCCCCCTCACACACACACACACACACACACACACACAGAGATTTGCCGCCCCCTCGTCCCTTATCCTGTCTCACTGGGGGGTATATCTATATTTTATCTAAATTAAAGTTTGAAAGGGCAAATGACTTGTAACAATGGTTTTAGATGGAGCTTAACTTCAGTGGAGCTAAAGTGTTGAGAGGAGACGGAGGTTAAATGAGACCACAGACCAAAATAAATCTTCAGTTATGTTACGGCCCGTCCACACGGCAGCGTGCGTTGCTTCAACGGAGACGCTTCCCATTCACTTTGAATTGGGTGACGTCACGCTTTGCCGAACCGCATTGTGGTTCCGTTGCGTCGCTCGCGTTGCTCGCTTCAAAAGTTGAGAAAAGTTCAACTTTTGAAGCGTCGACGGAAGCGCCAGCCAATCAAATCATATGCCAGTACAAGCTCTAGCCAATCAAACCGCGTGCTTGTGTGTCCGGGGCGGGAGATTAATGTGATTGGTTGTTGGTCGCGCGCCAGACACGCCTACCGGCAAGCTTCAACCGTGTGGACGTACCGTTAAACTGCATCAGGGACAAATTGCCTTTCCCCAGATACATGAAGTCTTACTGTACATATTTATATTCCTTTTTCTTTTGTCTGTCAAATCATTTCTAATGCGCAGGAACAACAATATGTTATCTTTATTCTATCAGGGAACAACTCATCTTTACCCCAATTTACTTGCGGTACGTCCACACGGTTCCGTCACGTTGAAGCTTGCCGGTAGGCGTGTCTGGCGCGCGACCAACAACCAATCACATTAATGTCCCGCCCCGGACACACAAGCACGCGTTTTGATTGGCTAGAGCTTGTACTGATTTGATTGGCTGTTGCTTCCGTCGACACTTGAAAAGTTGAACTTTTCTCAACTTTCAGCCCGAGCAATGCAGTTCGGCAAAGCTTGACGTCACCCCATTCAAAGTGAATGGGAAGCTTCTCGGTTGAAGCACGCGACGGAACCGTGTATCTATGTAACACTCGCGCTTTCTATTGGCTAGCGCTCCAACACATGGTACGTGGCTAAGGCAGGACATCTTTAAGCGGTTGACCAATCACAACAGAGCCGGCCAGCTAACCAATCAGTGCAGACTGGGCTCTGGTTTCAGACAGAGGGTGAAAAGAGGTGCTGCAGCACAGGCAGTATGAGAACAATAAAGAGCTTTTTGAACATTAAAGCATGGAGACATGTCACAGTACAAATGACTTACAAAAAAAATTGACAACCTGCTATTAAAAGGCAACAACTCAATATTTATTTTGACTATCCTTTCATGCTTTAAGATCCATTACATTCCTAATAATTTCCACTTCCATGCACATACTCATTGTAGATTAATACCACTCATTTTTCATGTGGGCACAGGCTTAAGGAAACGTAGAAATCTTTGATAATTAATGCAATAATTAGCGTACTTAATGGTTCATATATCTTGAACATTACAGAGAACATTAAGCAGCTCGTGTCACCTGTTTAAAACTGAACATCACAGTATATATTGTGTTAAATAATAATAATTAAGTCAGGCTTTATTTCTTACACGCTCACGACCTTGCATCTTTCTTTTTCTTTCTAATACTCCAGAAAATACTCTCCCAAGTATTTTCCACTGCTTATCTCTCTACTCTCCCTCACAGGTTTAACCGTGTCAGCAGTGCTATAATTAAAAAGGTTTAGCTTCTTTAGTTTTGATGATTTTCAGGATTAATCTCAGTCTACAACATCTCTGCTTAAAGAGGACATATTCTGCTCATTTTCAGGTGTATATCAATACTTAGTAGGGATGCTCCGATCAATCGGCCGCCGATCGATATCGGCCGATATTCACTCTCTACCGATCGATCGGTGCTCTCTATAAATGCTGATCGGGAGAGCCGATCACATGACGTAAAATACATGACACTTTTCTCTGTGCGCGGCAAAACAAGCTCGCCAAGATGGCTTCAGTGAAAAAAAAGCATAATAGGGACTCTTTAAATGAAGTATCTGACAAGTGGGTGACTTTTTATACTGAAGTGAAGTGAAGTGAAGTGCAGTTATATTTTGACCAGAGGAAGAATAGTGGTACATTAACAGTCTGGTTGCATGGACATAAGATTCACACAAAAGATATATGGATTTAATATCATTTAGATTCATGTAGCTAGTACTGCTGATAATAAAGCTTCACTTTATTAACACCAGTACATGTATATCATGTCTAGAGTGTGACCTTTAATTTATAATACCGTGTAATTAAAAGGAGATATTTCTGGAACAAAGTGTGTTTTATGTAGTGATTCATCGCTCCATGGAATAATGACAGCAGCAGAGTCCTCCATCAGACTGAAACTCATTTCTCCCTGACGTTACCGATCACCCCTCTGTAGCCACTCTATTTGCTCCTTTTAAATAATAAAAACCTTTCGCTCCATTTGCTCTTAATCTAGTCCTCTCCTTTGCACTTCACTCCTTTGTGGTTTATCTTCACGCGTGATATTACCCGTATAAAAAGGACACTAAGATCATGAACCGGGAAATATCTAAGGTAGCGGTGGTGGACTGATTTCAAGGATAGTAGGTAAGAAAAACAAAAACAAGTTAGGGATACAAAATCATATTATTTCAGACTTTTTTCTTTGCTTTTTTGGTCGTAGATTTACCTCTTGAGGGCTCTAAAGATAATTATCTAAATGAGGGCTTTAGATTATTAAAACAAAACAGTACCAGCAGGCAGAATCCATGTTCAATTGAACTGCTCAAAGGCATCAAAAAAGGACAACAAATAAAGTTTGTAGAGACTAAAGATTACACTGATTACACTAACTCAGTGCTTACCAACCTTTTTAGCTTTCACTTCTTAAAGGTGACCTATCATGCAAAATGCACTTTTTTATGTCTTTTATACATGAATATGTGTCCCCGGTGTGTCGGGGAACTCACGCAGCGTCAGTAAATAAAACCCTTTCTCTTATCCTCCGTACCCACATCTTTTAAAAACGGGGGTACAACGAGCGGATACAGATTTGCTGCCGATATGACGTAATATCGGAAATGTGGACCCACAGAAAGTGGCTATCAGAAACAATGCCTGACGTGTTTTGGACGTAATCTCGTCTTTGTTTACATTAGCAAGCCTCGCTAACACTCAGAGCTAACCTGTACTGGAGAGCACGTGTTTAAAAAGCAGGAAATAAAAAAGGAACTCACCTTGTGATAAACCCGCAAGAGAAAAAGCATTTGAGCTCCATACTGTTTCAGAAATAATCCTTGATGTGGTTTAGAACAGGATGGCGTTTTATCACAGCAGAATTTAACTTTATCTCCGGTAGAATTCTGATCAGGCATTAGCTCTGCCTCCTCTATTTTTTTTTTTCAAGCTAAGGACCCAAAATCTGCGTTTCTCTAACAGGGCTCCAAAAGAGGGATATGAGGGATTTCTAAAATGCATGATCTGTTTGTATTTTGAGCAAAACACATCATAGACATGTGATATATTTTTATATTCTTTCACACACACATACGGGTATTGGGCCGAGGGCGACACCGTACTTCCGGTATCTGCCATTTTACGCGAGGTGCAAACAGGCCAAAGGTTTAGCCGTACAACGTCTAGGTGTTGCTAAGCTTCCTGTACTGAATATCATAGTCTATTGCCTTAATCAATATCTAGTCAACTCTAAAATACCACATAAATGCAATGGCATGATAATATTATTGTGACAAGTGGGGTATTCACCTGGTGTTTCCAGAAGATAGACGTAGATGCAGCCAAAATCGACGAAGGCCACTTTCGAGGGTCGTTTTTCCATACATCTGCAGGCAGTCTGTAACAACCCACACAGCTCTAGTTTACGCTGGTAACGACCTAGAGCAGGGGTGGCCAACCCGCGGCTCTCGAGCCGCATGCGGCTCTTTGCCTAGTTTCATGCGGCTCTTCAGTTCATATTGAATTTTATATGTGTGAGTTTGGGGGAGAGACACTGACTCCTGACTAGTGTTGCACGGTGTACCAATATTTGAAAGGTACCGCAATACCCTGCCGTTAAAAACGGTACGATTCCTCCGTTTCATTAGTAACGGTACTTTAAGAATGACGGAGAAAAGTACTCCGGTGAGAAAGCGCTGTTTAATAAGAGCCGTGTGCGTTCAGCGCTCTGCTTCCACTCCCTGCACTGCAGCCGTGCCTGCAGCCCCTCCCCTCTCAAGCACGCTCTAAGTCCCTCCCCTCTCAAGCACGCTCTAAGTGCCTCCCCTCTCTCGTGCATGCGCTAGCTGCCAGAGCATGTGAGAAAACGAGAAGCATGGCTGCAAGTGGGAGTGCAGCCGCCGCTGCGCCTCGGCCTGTCTGTAAGACATGTATTAATTTTATTTAATACGAATTCTTGTCATTTATTTTATTTATTGTTCTCATTGTTTAAAAGTTTGAGTTATGGTTCTGGTGTGAAATAAAGCACAATAATTACATTTAAGACTGTTTCCCTTTTTTTAAGAAAAGTATCGAAAAAGAATCGGAATCGCAATTCTTGACTTGGTATCGAAACCAAAATGTTGGTACCGTGACAACACTACTCCTCAGAGTTAAACCTGATATTTAGTAGGTCTGTTAAGTATCGAATGCTGATAATTCTGACGTAATTTGGCAGGTCAAAGTTGTTTGGGCTCGGATAAAATCGCTCCGTTACTTTCGTCCCGTGTTACTTTCGTCCCGGCTCTCCCTACGTGTGTATGTGTGGTGTCAGGTGTCAGTATGAGAGGATGCCAGCGCGTCTAATTTGGATGTGGCCCAAGAGCCAATCACAATAATACCTGCGATGCAGTGAACCAATCACCTTTGAGGGGGGGGGAAACCTATCGTTGATTAAACATTATCCAGTGTTTCCCCTACCATTGTCTTGGAGGGGCGCTGCACCCCGCCAACGGAGCCCCGCGCACCCCCTGAAATTCAAGGTGTTTAAAAAATATATATAATTTTTTTTTTTTTAAATATATTATATAGCACCAAATTGCAAATAATCTATAACTACTGTCACTTTTCACATTGAACATGAGCTCTTTTATTAAATAAACTAAACGCTTTCATTTCAAGTTGTGAGTTTAGTGTTTTTGACCCTAAGAAACACTGATGCATTCATCAATAACAATAATCCACAGCTCCTCTCTCTGCTCCAGAGGATTTAAAAAATATACATCCCAATGCCCAAGCCCGCCTTAACCTGCCATCAGGCCCTGGGGCTTTTTTTTTTTTTTTGGTTTTGTAGGCCCCCTATTTAAACAACAAATCAAAGTCCTTTATAGCCTCGGCAGGCTCTGTGATCGCACTTCTCCACTCTGCCACGCGCGCCTGGTCCTCTCCTCCAGATGAGTGACGTATCGGGCCTCCCTCATGTATCTGTCCGGTTGCCGTTGGCTCCCCTCCACGTAGCAAGTCCTCGTCGTCCTCTCCATCTCCTCCATCATCCCTCCTGTCTGTTTTTCCTCTCCCGCTACTCCATCGCTATCAGAAGCAGACGGCCTACTTGGCTCCGAGGCCCCGCGGCCGGCACCGCTGCCGCTCGGTACAGAACTCATCTGTCCTTCCTCCTCATCCTGGCCTACAGGTTTAAAACAACCTGTAAGTTTTGGCATTTTTTGTAATAGCTGCTTGTCTCAAAACTACTTTTCCCTCAACAATTTCCTTTTCCGAGTGCCACTCTCAAACTTTTTCTTCTCAAACTTTTTCTCCTAAACAACCTTCATCTGTCACTCAATCACTCGCAATTTCAATAAATCACATGTGAAACATATTCTCATTCTGATTGGCTGTTAGGTGGTGCCCACTGACTGTTTCGGAGTCATCATTTTTGAGAAAAATCTCTGGAATCCATCGATCTGATTGATTAGCGGAGCAAATTATCAAAATACTACGGAGGGAAGATATTTTCCTTTGGATTACTGGTCTGGGGGAAGCTCACAAGTGTGTGTGTGTGTGTGTATTGTGTTTGTTTCCCGGGGAAAACACTCACGAGAAACACCGGCTGTTGTCATGCCTGCTGTTAGTATTATGCCGAAGCTTCAAAGTTGTATTTATCATCTGAATTTGCCGAAACAAGTTTAATATTCTGAAAGCCAAGACTTTGTTTATTTGAAACCAGATGAAAACAAACTGTCACGGACCCTGCCGTGTTATCTAAGATTACTATACGCCTTACATTCATAATTTCAGCGGAGGGAGGGGAACAGCAGAACAGCAGAGTGGCGAGGGAGAGCTGTCTTTTTCTCTTTACAAGCTTCAAAAATGTATTTATCTTGTGATTTTGGAAATAAAAGTTTAATATTCTGAAAGCCAAGACTTTGTTTATTTAAAAAAAAATTAAAAACATCCAAAATAAAAATTTTTTTTGCTCATGATAGGCCCCTGATCTCCGTAGGCCCCTGGGCTTCAGCCCAGGTCAGCCCGTGCATTAAGGCGGCCCTGCCAATGCCACAAAAATGCATCAGTGACGTGGTTGAAATCTTGTCTCCAGAAAACAAAAAACTGAAACAAGCGGTATCAGTGTGTTTGATGTGGCTCTTTGCAGTAACATAGAACAAATGTGGCTCTTAACCTCTGACTGGTTGGCCAACCCTGACCTAGAGCATACCCCTCAAGTCCAGAGATGTCATCCGAAGACATGCAGCGATTTCTTCGGTCGTTAATTCAGAAAAAAAACCTAGTGCGCTCTGCCTGGCTACGTTACCTAGCTGTTTATATTAGCACCTCCAGGATATTAGCACCTCCAGGAAAATGGCGTATTTATATATATATATATGGCGCGCGTTGCATTGTGGGTAGCTCGTGACGTCACTGTGTGTGAAAGAATATCTGAGACCCTTAATATATGCCTTAAAATACATGATAGGTGCACTTTAAAACACAGCAATGTTTACTCGTAATCTATCACGTCCATTTGAATTTGAGTTGAGGATTAGGCTTAGAACATACAGCCATGCAGGAGGTGCTACACGCGACATGCTAATTACACCTTGCTAACATACTCACACTCTATTTAGCACTTGATGGAAGTTGTTACAATTCACCTTGAGGGAGAAATGAATGTCTTATCCAAATCTAATTGCTTAGCTGCACACTCCTGCGATACTTCTCATCAACGGCAACTTCAAAACTCAATACTTTAAAACCATAGTCCATGTGATATCCCAAACACTACCTACACTTCCACCTACAGTATATAATGGCAACCTATCCAATAGTTATTTAACAGTAGAGTTCCAAATAAATATGCTTTTGATTCTCCCTCACCCTGTTATGAATGTTCTGAACCCTTCAATTCGTCTTAACATGAGTGATTTGCCCTTAAATATATTATGAATAAATGTTTAGTGTCTAGTATATGTGTGCAAATCTTTACTCTTAATATGTTAGCAGAATGAGTCTCTAACCTTAACTTGTACTCTCAGTATTGATTGTTTTCTCACTCTCACGTCCTTGTCAGTGCATACATAAAAGCGTTATTAGATTCTTCAAAAACACAAATTGATGAAATGAATATTAGGATTCAACAGTCATTAAACTGGGGGATTATTGTTAAGGCCTTGCCTGGATTCTGACGGGTGGAAATCACGGTGTCTGCTGTGTGTTAGTGTTCTGAAAGTGCAGGCAGTTAATTAAATAATGCCACTCACGACATAATGCACAGCAGTCCCTGTTATTTAGTCTCTTGCTGTGTTTGCATTACTCATAAGGCCAGGTGAGGAGTCGTGACAGATGCATACTTTAGCATAAATGATGGCTGCTGTAATTAAAAGACTGACTACACAGTAGAGCTAAATAAAATATACTTCGCCTGCTTGGATTCTTGTCATTCACACGGTGGAGATGTTGCATCGTGTTACGTAGGACTATTGTTAGTATATGTGCGTGCTAGTACTTATTAAAGGTCCCCTATTATACTGTTTTTCATCAATATATCACAGCTCTCTGATATATACAAACCTGTCTCTGATTGGCTGAAACACCAAACAGATCATTGCAGCATTACCCATAATCCCCTCTGTTTCAGCCCTGTTTCCAAAGTGCTGATTCTCTGTCTGTTACTTTAGATGAAAATAAGGAGCCCCTCCCCACGCCCCTCTGAGAGACATTTGGTTACAAAGAACTCAATGGTGATCTAGGAGGAGATTCAGGTGATAAGGTGGGTGGGGGGGTACCTTGGTTGCTGATTGGCTAATGGTTACACAAGACAAAACATGTTATGACATCATAAAGTTGGCCAAATCTGATCAGCTCATTTCAGACAGGTTTTTATAGAAATGGATCAAAAAGAGAGAGAATCTTTGTTCCTGAAACTTTCAGAGTGTCTTTCCACAGAGGGGACACATGTTGATGTAGAAGAGACATGAAGAAGAGGGGACACATGTTGATGTAGAAGAGACGGAAGAAGAGGGGACACATGTTGATGTAGAAGAGACATGAAGAAGAGGGGGACACATGTTGATTCCGTAGAAGAGGGGACACATTTAGTTGTAGAGAGACATGAAGAAGAGGGGACACATGTTGATGAAGAAGAGACATGAAGAAGAGGGGACACATGTTGATGTAGAAGAGACATGAAAGAAGAGGGGGACACATGTTGGTTGTAGAAGAGACATGAAGAAGAGGGGACACATGTTGATGTAGAAGAGACATGAAGAAGAGGGGACACATGTTGATGTAGAAGAGACATGAAGAAGAGGGGACACATGTTGATGTAGAAGAGACATGAAGAAGAGGGGACACATGTTGATGTAGAAGATGCCCCACATGAAGAAGAGGGGACACATGTTATGTAGAAGAGACATGAAGAAGAGGGACACATGTTGATGTAGAAGAGACATGAAGAAGAGGGGGACACATGTTGATGTAGAAGAGACATGAAGAAGAGGGGACACATGTTGATGTAGAAGAGACATGAAGAAGAGGGGACACATGGTGATGTAGAAGAGACATGAAGAAGAGGACTTTGCATAATAGGTGACCTTTAAAGTATTGTTTTGCTTTGGAAACGTTGAACCTCATTACCTGAACGAGGAGGATGTTTACTTGCACGATGCAGCATTCGATTCCCACAGATTTAATTTGATTTCCTGCGACGTTGAAATAGATTGAATGTAAAGCGTTTTAATGAAAAGATTCAATTGAATACTTCACGCTTCACCTCCTAACTGATAATATAATAAGCCAGTCTGGCTGATACACAACAATTCTTCTGATGGACTGATGGCGCCTAAACTGGGGGTCAGGAGGACCAAAAATAAAACTAAAAAGGGTCACAAAATAAGAAAAGGATACAAAATAAATGTTATATAAATATTGTTATATGGACATTTTCGTAGAACGCCAAAGCCAGGAGTCACTACTTTATTGTAAGGGTACTCTGCTTAAAATCAAAGCAGCAGAATCCGAGATATCCTGACTTTGAATCCTTAGTTTGGGTCGAGTTCCACCAATGCTCGATCCAACAATCCTGCCACCCTTAGAATCTTAACTCGCTATTTCTCCGACACATTCCTATGCCATTTCCTCCAGTTTGTCATGGAGGCTTACCGTTACAAATGTGTTAAGTCGAGATTAGTTGTTTTGTAGTAAACAAGAGCTGTGGTTTTATTGAGAAGTACCGTAATAAAGAGAAAACTGACCTTTTTTAAAAGTACTAAATATGGTAGAATGCTCCTTTACCTCTGGCTGGCAGAGAACTCATCGTTTGAGTTTCTCCTTCCTAGTAACCATGAACAATCTGCAATTCTCTGCATATCTGTACATTGTGCATTATACTATGCTATGTATAAGATAAGATAAGACTTTATTTATCTCGAAGGAAATTGTTGTGCCAGAGTAACAAAACACAATAAACACAATAAACACAGCAGCACAACTGTACACTAAAAGTGCAGCAAAAAGAGCAATTAAACATCTACAGACAACATGAGACATAGAGACATAGATGGTCACACAATCAATGCAATTATTAGCAGTATTTAGTAGTTAGTAGTGCAACAAATAAAACGTAGTGGCAGTTACGTAATTGCAACGTTATAATCATAGCATTTATTAATAATACTAATAATATTGCACAGAGTTATATATAGCAGCGAGTGTATTGCAATGATGGTAATTATATTGATATGTATATTGCACATAGTGTTGGTGTGGAAGATCTCAGTTCCCTTTACTTAAGGGTGAAGAGTTAAAGTATACATATATATATATATATATATACAAGTATGTCTATGCTCCTGTAGTGTAAGCATATATTCATGTCACTAACTTCAGTATTTTTGTAACGTTTTTAATCACCCAGAATTGTTGTACTTGTTTATATTTGACATTTTCATATTAGTTGTAAATTCTCTGTTCCACTTTTTACATTTGAACACACTGATGCTTCTTCTGTAACAAATAACTTCAATCAATAAGTATTTATCTATCTATAATTCATAACAGTAATCTGGCTGCTACTCTAATATATCATTCCATCACTTGCACTATTTCAATATTTAACTTTTTTACTATTTTTTTTTGTATTTACTTTGACACAATGATCTGTGTTATTGTTGTTGCACTGTTGATGACCTAAGTGTTCATCGTCATAACTACACTAAACCTTGAAACCTTAATTGGGTGCAATGTAAATAACTCCAACACCTTCCTTCTCACCTGCAGGAGGAGCCAATCCAGGGCTTTAAGGTCAGCGACTACATGGAGCTGATGGAGGGACTGGAGCAGATACAGAAACATCGTCCTCACCGACATGAAAAACCATCCGCAGCCCTGTGGCGTAGGAGAAGCTTTAAGTGTTACTAAAGTGGGTTTTTAAAGTGGCTGTTTGACCACTTAAAGTAAATGAATGATAGCTTGTTTAAGAGGCATTACATACCTGGATGACTTGTGGTGGGAAACTGAAGCTGTGTTCCTCAAAACTACAAATATGCAGTATTAAAGCACAGAGAAAGACCAACATGCCTAATGTTTATAAAAGTCCTCTTCACAACAACACTGCAAAGAGAAGTGGGGTCCATAACTCAGGTTGCTACTTAAAGTTAAAGGATGTTTGTTTGTCTTAGCTTCTGTTATTGACAACAAATCATTAAAAGACGGAAACCAACGGTAAATTCACCTTATTGACGTTCTTCTTTTGCAAATAACAAATGTGGAAGGATCCGCAGCTGAAAATAGTCCCAAACAAAAGCAGTATTTACTCCTGTTTGAGAAACATTTCCAAACATCTCCTGCAGCTGTTCAAGGTTATTACTGAGCCTGTTTTACACATTAACTCATTATATTCCAGCCTTTCTTTTAAATATGTTACATTACATGTCACTTGTTAGACGCTTTTATCCAAAGCGACTTACAACACTGTGGGCAATCCCCACATGAACAATTTGAGGTGAAGTGTCTTGTCCAAGGACACAACGACATGTTGACTTCAGCGGGATTCGAACCAGTGCCCCCGTGATCCGAAGATCAGCGCACTATCGTTTTTTGGGATGATCTTTTCATTGGATGTGCCATATTGGATACCACCAGCCTTCATGGAGTTCAAATGTTGAAGAATACATGATTCTTGCAACAACTTGACAGATTCTCAGATAAAACCTCTAAGGTCGTACCTGTAAAAAGCGACTGTACACGATGTAAATATGTGACGACCATGGAAATCAGTTTGAAAGATCTAACAATTACATCTAGGAAACGTTCTTCTGTATTATTCTCCCCTGCAATGTAAATATCTCAGACCTTTTGTGTGTGTTCTGCGAGATGCTCCTGTTCCAAGTGTTACAATTAAAACTATCGACAAATGAACAGCCTTTTGAATGACACGCTGTGATGGTCTCATGGCTCTGACACACATCATTAATGCCGGGACACGCCACAATGCAGCGCGGCCTCTCGAGTGTGTGTTCTTACGCAGGTTGTGTGTATGAAAGATGGCATGAGGACGCCTCTGTCCATGGTGAAAGAGCCTCATTAGTAACCACAGCCTTTTCTCTCGCTGCACCTCTTCAGACACACTGAGGCCTGAATAATAAACGAGTGAAACTCATCCATCCACCAGCAGCGAGAACCAGCGGGTGTGAGATGGCAAACGTACACACATCCTTTACTCAAGTAGAAGTACAGATACTGGTGTTTAAAAATACTCTGGTAAAAGTAGAAGTACTGACTAAACTTCTTTACTCAAGTCAAAGTAAAGAGGCTTTGAAATGTACTTCAGTAAAAAGTACCCATAACGAGCAGCTGCTTTAAAGAGTACCTGACCTCCCTTTATATGAATAGAACAATAATGTCATTGTTAGCTAATGAATGTTTTCCATGCTGAACAACGGCAACATGACAGACGTTTCCATTGTCCCTCTTCTTTAAGAAGACCAGGAAATGATGGATACACGGATCGTGTTCAAATCAATAGGCACGCAATGACTCTAAAGAATAATGATCACGCACCAAACACACATTCAGACTAAAGGAACCAGCTGTTGGAAAATGAGAGAAGTAGAAAGTACAGGTATTTGTTGTTCAACATGTAAGAAGTAGAAAGTACAGGTATTTGAGGTCAACATGTAAGAAGTAGAAAGTACAGGTATTTGAGTTCAACCATGTTAAGAAGTAGAAAAGTACAGGTATTGAGTTCAACATGTAAGAAGTAGAAAGCACAGGTATTTGAGTTCAACATGTAAGAAGTAGAAAGTACAGGTATTTGAGTTCAACATGTAAGAAGTAGAAAGTACAGGTATTTGTGTTCAACATGTAAGAAGTAGAAAGTACAGGTATTTGTGTTCAACATGTAAGAAGTAGAAAGTACAGGTATTGTGTTCAACATGTAAGAAGTAGAAAGTACAGTATATGGTTCAACATGTAAGAAGTAGAAAGTACAGGTATTTGGGTTCAACATGTAAGAAGTAGAAAGTACAGGTATTTGAGTTCAACATGTAAGAAGTAGAAAGTACAGGTATTTGAGTTCAACATGTAAGAAGTAGAAAGTACAGGTATTTGAGTTCAACATGTAAGAAGTAGAAAGTACAGGTATTTGTGTGTCAACATGTAAGAAGTAGAAAGTACAGGTATTTGAGTTCAACATGTAAGAAGTAGAAAGTACAGGTATTTGAGTTCAACATGTAAGAAGTAGAAAGTACAGGTATTTGAGTTCAACATGTAAGAAGTAGAAAGTACAGGTATTTGAGTTCAACATGTAGAAGTAGAAAGTACAGGTATTTGAGTTCAACATGTAAGAAGTAGAAAGTACAGGTATTTGAGTTCAACATGTAAGAAGTAGAAAGTACAGGTATTTGGGTTCAACATGTAAGAAGTAGAAAGTACAGGTATTTGGTTCAACATGTAAGAAGTAGAAAGTACAGGTATTTGAGTTCAACATGTAAGAAGTAGAAAGTACAGGTATTTGTGTTCAACATGTAAGAAGTAGAAAGTACAGGTATTTGGTTCAACATGTAAGAAGTAGAAAGTACAGGTATTTGTGTTCAACATGTAAGAAGTAGAAAGTACAGGTATTTGAGTTCAACATGTAAGAAGTAGAAAGTACAGGTATTTGGGTTCAACATGTAAGAAGTAGAAAGTACAGGTATTTGGGTTCAACATGTAAGAAGTAGAAAGTACAGGTATTTGAGTTCAACATGTAAGAAGTAGAAAGTACAGGTATTTGTGTTCAACATGTAAGAAGTAGAAAGTACAGGTATTTGTGTTCAACATGTAAGAAGTAGAAAGTACAGGTATTTGAGTTCAACATGTAAGTAGAAAGTACAGGTATTTGAGTTCAACATGTGAAGTAGAAAGTACAGTATTTGAGTTCAACATGTAAGAAGTAGAAAGTACAGGTATTTGAGTTCAACATGTAAGAAGAAAAGTACAGGTATTTGGGTTCAACATGTAAGAAGTAGAAAGTACAGGTATTTGGGTTCAACATGTAAGAAGTAGAAAGTACAGGTATTTGAGTTCAACATGTAAGAAGTAGAAGTACAGGTATTTGTGTTCAACATGTAAGAAGTAGAAAGTACAGGTATTTGAGTTCAACATGTAAGAAGTAGAAGTACAGGTATTTGTGTTCAACATGTAAGAAGTAGAAAGTACAGGTATTTGGTTCAACATGTAGAAGTAGAAAGTACAGGTATTTGTGTTCAACATGTAAGAAGTAGAAAGTACAGGTATTTGTGTTCAACATGTAAGAAGTAGAAAGTACAGGTATTTGAGTTCAACATGTAAGAAGTAGAAAGTACAGGTATTTGGTTCAACATGTAAGAAGTAGAAAGTACAGGTATTTGAGTTCAACATGTAAGAAGTAGAAAGTACAGGTATTTGAGTTCAACATGTAAGAAGTAGAAAGTACAGGTATTTGAGTTCAACATGTAAGAAGTAGAAAGTACAGGTATTTGAGTTCAACATGTAAGAAGTAGAAAGTACAGGTATTTGAGTTCAACATGTAAGAAGTAGAAAGTACAGGTTTTGGTTCAACATGTAAGAAGTAGAAAGTACAGGTATTTGGTTCAACATGTAAGAAGTAGAAAGTACAGGTATTTGTGTTCAACATGTAAGAAGTAGAAAGTACAGGTATTTGAGTTCAACATGTAAGAAGTAGAAAGTACAGGTATTTGTGTTCAACATGTAAGAAGTAGAAAGTACAGGTATTTGTGTTCAACATGTAAGAAGTAGAAAGTACAGGTATTTGAGTTCAACATGTAAGAAGTAGAAAGTACAGGTATTTGTTTCAACATGTAAGAAGTAGAAAGTACAGGTATTTGAGTTCAACATGTAAGAAGTAGAAAGTACAGGTATTTGAGTTCAACATGTAAGAAGTAGAAAGTACAGGTATTTGAGTTCAACATGTAAGAAGTAGAAAGTACAGGTATTTGAGTTCAACATGTAAGAAGTAGAAAGTACAGGTATTTGAGTTCAACATGTAAGAAGTAGAAAGCACAGGTATTTGTGTTCAACATGTAAGAAGTAGAAAGTACAGGTATTTGTGTTCAACATGTAAGAAGTAGAAAGTACAGGTATTTGTGTTCAACATGTAAGAAGTAGAAAGCACAGGTATTTGTGTTCAACATGTAAGAAGTAGAAAGCACAGGTATTTGTGTTCAACATGTAAGAAGTAGAAAGTACAGGTATTTGTGTTCAACATGTAAGAAGTAGAAAGTACAGGTATTTGAGTTCAACATGTAAGAAGTAGAAAGTACAGGTATTTGTGTTCAACATGTAAGAAGTAGAAAGCAGGTATTTGTGTTCAACATGTGAGAAGTAGAAAGTACAGGTATTTGTGTTCAACATGTAAGAAGTAGAAAGTACAGGTATTTGTGTTCAACATGTAAGAAGTAGAAAGTACAGGTATTTGTGTTCAACATGTAAGAAGTAGAAAGCACAGGTATTTGGGTTCAACATGTAAGAAGTAGAAAGTACAGGTATTTGTGTTCAACATATAAGAAGTAGAAAGTACAGGTATTTGTGTTCAACATGTAAGAAGTAGAAAGTACAGGTATTTGTGTTCAACATGTAAGAAGTAGAAAGTACAGGTATTTGTGTTCAAAATGTAAGAAGTCAAAGTAAAAAGTTGTCAGAAAAAATAAGTAGTGGAGTAAAGTACTGGTACCAGAAAAATGTACTGAAGTATAGTAACAAAGTATTTTTACTCCACTACTTCCTACCTCTTGGGGAGACTGATGAAATGTTTATCATGTCAAAAACAGCACTTTACCACAGGGAGAGTTAAACATTTAGCTCACAATGTATTAAGATTTAGTTTTTAATAACTTGGCAAAACTCCAGATCACACAGTTGACAAATTATAGACTTTCAAACGAATGCCTACTGACAAAGGTACCATGTAACGGAATGGTTTCTCTGCATTTGAGCCATCCTAGTGTTAGGAGCAGTGTGCTGCCATTATGAACGGCGCCCGGGGAGGAGTGTAGGGAACGGTGCCTTGCTCAGGGACACCTCGGTAGCACTTGGTCTTTCCGGGACTTGAACTGGTGACCTTCCAGTTGCCAAGCCAACTCCCTATGGACATTGTCACCACCGCAATAGAGATTCACGAAGTCTAATAACGCAAAACTCAGGTGTATTTTTTTTTTTTTACATCCCAATTGCTCATGTGTAAACATTCATGAGTGCAGCATTCATTCCCTGAAACATATTTGTATAATTTAAGCTAAACAACAGATGACGAAGTGTTGGGAAGAAGTTTCATTTTGTTCATAAAACAGAAGAAACTAGACTTGAGGAGTTAGCTTGCTTTATAGTTCTGCATCGATGTTATGGTTAAATACAAGCTGATATGCAGACTGTGAAGACAGCTGGAGGTATTGAATAAGGGGCATATTGTCCATAAGTTAATAAAGATAGATGATTAAAAAACACAACCATGTTGCCAAGCTGTTACACACAATGTAGGACCAAGAGCGCTGCTTTAACATCCCCTTACACAACAAACCTGAGCCCACAGGCAACTCATATGATGAATACATATAAGAAAAAGACTCATTTAATATTCATAAAACGCGTTGAAAACATAAAGTCAGGCGTTTCTGTCTCAGAGGCTATACGTCCATCCCTTATTTCACTTTTTGCTCGAGGTAAACTAATATGTGTCTCTTATGGAACGAGCATATGAGATAAACATGCAGATGTCAGGCCGCTAACAAATGTGAAAACCAATAAGAGAGTTAGAAATGTGATTTGCGGGCTGACTGGGAGTCGGCGATAATGACTAGTTTGTTCAAGCCTTCACTTAAGACGGGCGGAGAGAAAAACCCCGGAGGCTATAGATGTATTCACAGGAGGGGCACGTCACTTTAAAGGGAATAAAGAACATACTGTTTGACTATGTATTGTGTTTTATTGGGTGGAATTTGCATGGGGAAAACTGCTGACATGACCTTAAAGCTACAACAATCATGTTAGTAAGTTGTGAAAGTGAAAGCTGACTTACTTCATGTCCTTTAGAATATATAGATCATTATTTGGCTGCAGCACGTCTCATTTTACCCGTCGGTCTGCTACCAGATGTCACTGTTTGCTCTACTTTCCAGAGTTTGAGTGGAGGCAGTGATACGGCTTATATTAGACGTGTCAGTCAGCGGTGTTTTCATCAGCTGAGTCCATGTGGACGCTGCTTCTGTTCAGCACCGCGCTGTGCAGAATATAGGAGAGCGGGAGATTGATTTAGTGGGGAGAGACAGTGGGGGGGCTGTAATCTGTCAGAGCTGCGGAAGGTCTAGAAGTTTTTTTCTGTGAGGGAACTCGACTTTGCTGAGAGAAATGGATGTTCTCAGCGGCAAGATGGATGGCACTTCTGGCTCGAAACCAACCGCTTCACAGTTCATGAAACTGATCAAACTTCTGTGGAGTTAGGGCACGTCTGACCCGCTTTTTATTATAAAACTCAAACAGCCTGGCAGCGCACCGTCTCACGCAGGCAGGAGCGACAGATAACCTTTTATAAAAAGACACAAAGAAAGACCAGTTTTGTTCTGTTATTAAAAGACAAAGGTTATTTGAAGTAGTAGGCTACCGGGGCTTTTTAAATTCTCCAAACAAGTCAAATAATCTCAATAAAGTTTCAATTTAAAGAGGCCTATTTGGGATGGGGCTCTCCCTTTCCTGTAGAGTTTTAGTGCATGTCAATGGTCTGCAAAGGCTCTCTGAAACCTGAAAATGAGCTATAGGGCCCCTTTAACTCAAGTGACATATGTGTGTTCAACTGGATTTAATAAGAAGTTCAGGTAGATTTGGACTTCATAAATACAGTTCATCAAAACTGCAGAAAGAATGTCTACCTCTTTAGAGTGAGAAATATTTAAATATCCTGCTTTGTTTGCAATTATAACAATACCAAAAACTCACAGTACGATATTTATCGTGAAAAAATCTGATTGTACAGCATTTTAGTAGGATAGTAGTATTTTAAAGTGGTCAACAAATATAATAATCAGACCCTGTAATATAATAAATCAAGTTTCACTTTAGTTTTTCAAGTAACTCAACTCTAACTCACTCACTCGGCATCATCAAGGTTATCTTTTAGGAATATGAGCATGTCCACATTTCCAGGTAGAAGCTGGGATGTTTGGGCGTTTACAAAATCCCCTGCTGTGGAAACAACTCTCTTGCTTGATACTGATGTTGCTGGGACAGAGAGATATGCTTTGGGCATGGGTGACAGCAGTGGGTCAAACTGTGCATTGTCTCTCCACCACTTCAAAAACAGTTGTTGCCAAGAAGGTGAGGCTTATTGACAGGGCGAGATATAAATATACTGTTGTACTTGTCAATGTCTCTAGGTATGTACATGTAGCCCTGTAAATACGATGTCCTTTATTGTTATCTGTTGTTTTATGTTCATGTTGTAACCTACTTGCTGCCATGTTGGACAGGTCTCCCTTGAAAAAGAGATTGATGATCTCAATGGAACCATCTGGTTAAATAAAGGTTTTTTAAAAAATTATTAAAAATTCGATATATCTTTACATGCCTACAATTACACAATATGAACTCTAAATGAACTGCATCCAAAAGGCAGTACTGCAATATTGTTCAAATGTAGTAAGATCAAAGAACATGTAAGAAGAACACTTCCTTAATTCAAAGCTTCAAACGGCATCTATTGATGTTTAGTGAGAGACGTTCAGAGCTGAAATAAATAAATCTGTCTATTGCTTTATGATGAACCAGATGCTTTCCAAGTGTCCTCAGAGAGGTACCGGAGTAATCAAGTCCTCGGGGACATTTCTGAGGCATGAGGAGTTCAATGTCGGACTTTAATGATTCCATAAAACTCGGTTCACTGGTAGAAATGTTCGGGATTGGATCCAAGAGATCAAAACGACATTATTAAGGTAGATGAGCGTTCAATGGCTGTCAGTGCAGATGGTGCTGCAGTAGAGAGGATGAACCTGAGCTGGCACTCTCTCAGAGGCTGAAACTGAGGCTGCAAACACTTCATCCTTTCTTCCTTATTATTTAAAGCGTATTTGATACCTTTAGATTGCATATTCAGTTCACTGATGTTTCAGTTTTCCTCTTGTTTGAAAGAGAGAACGTCTGCAAGCTTTGTTCATTGTTTTGCAATAGGTGTGTTAATCTTTCGGCATGTAATGTTGTCAGGATCTAATTGAGTACACGTTACGCCAATGGTGAAAGATTCTGCCATTAATGCAGGTTAAAGTTTATACTTTTAGATTTCAATATAGTTCTATCAACCTATTGTAATAATGTAAACACACAAACAACAATTATATTAATTCCATTGGCTTCCATCGGCTAGCGCTCCACACATTGTACGTGATAGACTAAGGGGCGGGACATCTCTAAGCGGTTGACTAACCCAAACAGAGCCGGCCAGCTAACCAATCAGAGCAGACTGGGCTCTGGTTTCAGACAGAGGGTGAAAAGAGGTGCTGCAGCTTTCTGAACATTAAAGCATGGAGACATGTCCCAGTAGAGACACTACATACTGATATGCACCTGAACATCAGCAGGAGAGGACTCTTTAAAGTAGAGACAACTACATACTGATATACACCTGAACATCAGCAGGAGAGGACTCTTTAAAGTAGAGACACTACATACTGATTACACCTGAACATCAGCAGGAGAGGACTCTTTAAAGTAGAGACACTACATACTGATTACACCTGAACATCAGCAGGAGAGGACTCTTTAAAGTAGAGACACTACATACTGATATACACCTGAACATCAGCAGGAGAGGACTCTTTAAGTAGAGACACTACATACTGATATACACCTGAACATCAGCAGAAGAGGACTCTTTAAAGTAGAGACACTACATACTGATATACACCTGAACATCAGCAGGAGAGGACTCTTTAAAGTAGAGACACTACATACTGATATACACCTGAACATCAGCAGGAGAGGGAACTCTTTAAAGTAGAGACAGTACATACTGATATACACCTGAACATCAGCAGGAGAGGACTCTTTAAAGTAGAGACACTACATACTGATATACACCTGAACATCAGCAGGAGAGGACTCTTTAAAGTAGAGACACTACATACTGATATACACCTGAACATCAGCAGGAGAGGACTCTTTAAAGTAGAGACACTACATACTGATATACACCTGAACATCAGAGGAGAGGACTCTTTAAAGTAGAGACACTACATACTGATATACACCTGAACATCAGCAGGAGAGGACTCTTTAAAGTAGAGACACTACACACTGATATAACACCTGAACATCAGCAGGAGAGGACTCTTTAAAGTAGAGACACTACATACTGATATACCTGAACATCAGCAGGAGAGGACTCTTTAAAGTAGAGACACTACATACTGATATACACCTGAACATCAGCAGGAGAGGACTGCTTTAAAAGTAGAGACACTACATACTGATATCACCTGAACATCAGGAGGAGAGGACTCTTTAAAGTAGAGACAATACTGATATACACCTGAACATCAGCAGGAGAGGACTCTTTAAAGTAGAGACACTACCACTGATATACACCTGAACATCAGCAGGAGAGGACTCTTTAAAGTAGAGACACTACATACTGATATACACCTGAACATCAGCAGGAGAGGACTCTTTAAAGTAGAGACACTACATACTGATATACACCTGAACATCAGCAGGAGAGGACTCTTTAAAGTAGAGACACTACATACTGATATATACCTGAACATCAGCAGGAGAGGACTCTTTAAAGTAGAGACACTACATACTGATATACACCTGAACATCAGCAGGAGAGGACTCTTTAAAGTAGAGACACTACATACTGATATACACCTGAACATCTTCAGGAGAGGATTCTTTAAAGTAGAGACACTACATACTGATATACACCTGAACATCAGCAGAGAGGACTCTTTAAAGTAGAGACACTACATACTGATATACACTGAACATCTTCAGGAGAGGACTCTTTAAAGTAGAGACACTACATACTGATATACACCTGAACATCTTCAGGAGAGGACTACTTTAAAGTAGAGACAACTACATACTGATATACACCTGAACATCAGCAGGACAGGACTCCTTTAAAGTAGAGACAGTACATACTGATATAAGCACCTGAACATCAGCAGGAGAGGGACTCTTTAAAGTAGAGACACTAACATACTGATATACACCTGAACATCAGCAGGAGGAGGACTCTTTAAAGTAGAGACACTACATACGATATACACCGAACATCAGCAGAGAGGACTCTTTAAAGTAGAGACACTACATACTGATATACTCCTGAACATCAGGAGGAGAGGACTCTTTAAAGTAGAGACACTACATACTGATATACACGCTGAACATCAGCAGGAGAGGACTCTTTAAAGTAGAGACACTACACACTGATATACACCTGAAACATCAGCAGAGAGGACTCTTTACAAGTAGAGACACTACATACTGATATACACCTGAACATCAGCAGGAGAGGACTCTTAAAGTAGAGACACTACATACTGATATACACCTGAACATCAGCAGGAGAGGACTCTTTAAAGTAGATGACACTACATACTGATATATACCTGAACATCAGCAAGGAGAGGACTCTTTAAAAGTAGAGACACTACATACTGATATACACCTGAACATCAGCAGGAGAGGACTCTTTAAAAGTAAGACACTACATACTGATATACACCTGACATCTTCAGGAGAGGATTCTTTAAAGTAGAGACACTACATACTGATATACACCTGAACAATCAGCAGGAAAGGACTCTTGAAAGTAGAGACACTACATACTGATATACCACGTGAACATCTTCAGGAGAGGACTCTTTAAAGTAGAGACACTACATACTGATATACACCTGACATCTTCAGGAGAGGACTCTTTAAAGTAGAGACACTACATACTGATATACACCTGAAACATCAGCAGGACAGGACTCTTTAAAGTAGAGACACTACATACGTACTGATATACACCTGAACATCAGCAGGAGAGGACTCTTTAAAGTAGAGACCTGACATACTGATATACACCTGAACATCAGCAGGAGAGACTCTTTAAAGTAGAGACACTACATACTGATATACACCTGAACATCAGCAGGAGAGGAACTCTTTTAAGTAGAGACACTACATACTGATATCCCTGAACATCATCAGGAGATGACTCTTTAAAGTAGAGACACTACATACTGATGTACACCTGAACATCTTCAGGAGAGCTCTTTAAAGTAGAGACACTACATACTGATATACACCTGAACATCAGCAGGAGAGGACTCTTTAAAGTAGAGACACTACATACTGATTACAACTGACCATCAGCAGGAGAGGACTCTTTAAAGTAGAGACACTACAGTACTGATAATACACCTGAACATCAGCAGTAGAGGACTCTTTAAAGTAGAGACACTACATACTGATATACCCCTGAATATCAGCAGGAGAGGACTCTTTAAAGTAGAGACACTACATACTGATATACACCTGAGGGCATCAGCAGGAGAGGACCCTTTAAAGTAAGACACTACATACTGATATATACCTGAACATCAGCAGGAGAGGACTCTTTAAAGTAGACAACTACATACTGATATACACCTGAGCATCAGCAGGAGGACTCTTTAAGTAGAGACACTAGTACATACTGATATACACCTGAAACATCAGCAGGAGAAGGACTCTTTAAAGTAGATACAGCTACATACTGATATACCACCTTAACATCAGCAGAGAGGACTCTTTAAAGTAGACACTACTATCGATATACACTGAACATCAGCAGGAGAGGACTCTTTAAAGTAGAGACACTACATACTGATATACACCTGAACATCAGCAGGAGATGACTCTTTAAAGTAGAGACCTACATACTGATATATACCTGAACATCAGCAGGAGAGGACTCTTTAAAGTAGAGACACTAGTACATACTGATATACACCTGAACATCAGCAGGAACTCTTTAAAGTAGACACTACATACTGATATACCTGAACATCAGCAGGAGAGGACTCTTTAAAGTAGACACTACATACTGATATACACCTGAACATCAGCAGGAGAGGACTCTTTAAAGTAGAGACACTACACACTGATATATACCTGAACATCAGCAGGAGAGGACTCTTTAAAGTAGACACTACATACTGATATACACCTGAACATCAGCAGGAGAGGACTCTTTAAAGTAGACACTACATACTGATATACACTGAACATCAGCAGGAGAACTCTTTAAAGTAGAGACACTACATACTGATATACACCTGAACATCAGCAGGAGAGGACTCTTTAAAGTAGACACTACATACTGATATACACCTGAACATCAGCAGGAGAGGACTCTTTAAAGTAGAGACACTACATACTGATATACACCTGAACATCAGCAGGAGAGGACTCTTTAAAGTAGAGACACTACACACTGATATATACCTGAACATCAGCAGGAGAGGACTCTTTAAGTAGAGACACTACATACTGATTACAACCTGAACATCAGCAGGAGAGGATTCTTTAAAGTAGAGACACTACATACTGATATACACCTGAACATCAGCAGGAGAGGACTCTTTAAAGTAGAGACACTACATACTGATATACACCTGAACATCAGCAGGAGAGGACTCTTTAAAGTAGAGACACTACATACTGAGATTACACCTGAACATCAGCAGGAGAGACTCTTTAGTAAAGGTAGAGACACACTGACATACTGATATACAAACAAGCACCTTGAACATCAGGCAGGAGAGGACTCTTAAGTAGGAGGACCGACAGTACGAGATGATACAATCTGAACATCAAGCATGGGTGGGGAGAGGACTCTTTAAAGTAGAGGACACTACATACTGAGATAACATCTGAACATCAGCAGGAGTAGGACTGCTTTAAAGTAGAGAACACTACATACTGATATACATCTGAACATCAGCAGGAGAGGACTCTTTAAGTAGAGAACACTACATACTGATATACATCTGAACATCAGCAGGAGTAGGAACTCTTTAAACGTAGAGACAACACCTACATACGGATTAGACAACTCTGAACATCAGCAGGAGAGGACTCTTTAAAGTAGAGACACTACATACTGATATACACACCTGAACATCAGCAGGAGAGGACTCTTTAAAGTAGAAGACACTACATACTGATATACACCTGAACATCAGCAGGAGAGGACTCTTTAAAGTAGAGACACTACATACTGATATAACATCTGAACATCAGCAGGAGAGGACTCTTTAAAGTAGAGACTCTACATACTGATATACACCTGAACATCAGCAGGAGAGGACTCTTTAAAGTAGAGACACTACATACTGATATACATCTGAACATCAGCAGGAGAGGACTCTTTAAAGTAGAGACTCTACATACTGATATACACCTGAACATCAGCAGGAGAGGACTCTTTAAAGTAGAGACACTACATACTGATATACACTGAAATCAGCAGGAAGGACTCTTTAAGTAGACACTACTACTGATATCCTGAACATCAGGAGGAATCTTTAAAGTAGAGACACTACATACTGATATACTCCTGAACATCAGGAGGAGAGGACTCTTTGAAGTAGAGACACTACATGAAACCTGGAAGTTAATGGAATATGTCCCCTTTAAATAAACATACATATTTTGTACCCTCATATTCATCAAACAGAAGCAGTAAACGTAATGGGCCGTTTATTTCAATTATCTTGGAAAAGCTAATTATCGTAGCGGGAGCTATTGACCTCATAACAGATACAGTTTTTTACAGAGATGATGACTCTAACGGCAACCTTTACAGTATAATGATCTGTTGTGCTGTTGATCTTAAAGGGGACCTATCATGCAAAATGCATTTGTTGATGTGTTTTATAAATAAATATGTGTCCCCGGTGTGTCGGGGAACTCACGCAGCGTCAGAAAATAAAACCCTCTCTCTTTTCCTCCGTACCCAAATCTCTAAAAACGGGGGAACAACGGAGCTGATCCAGATTTGCGTCCGATATGACGTAATATCTGAAATGTGGACCCACGGCCCAATCAGAAACGTTGCTATCAGAAACAATGCCCGACTGTTTTGGACGTAATGGTCGGTGTTTACATTAGCATCGCTAACACTCAGAGCTAACCTGTACTGGAGAGCATGTGTGTGAAGAAGCAGGAAGTAAAAAGGAACTCACCTTGTGGTATAACCGGCAAGAGAGAAAGCCTTTGAGCTCCAAACTGTTTCAGAGAGAATCCTTGATAATCCATGATATGGCGTTTCATCACGGCAGTATTTAGTTTAGACAGTAGCTGCCGGGTCCCGCATTAGCTCAGACCCCTCCTTTTTTAAAAGCTTTATTCCCCAAATCAGCACTTTTGAAACAGGAAGTGAAATAGAGGGATATCAGGCATGGCTAGAATGGGTGATCTGTTTGTATTTGAGGCAAAACACTTCATAGACATGTTTTATATATATTTGTATATATCTGAGACCTATGCTATTGCCTACAAATAGCATGATAGCTGACCTTTAAGTATAGACTTCTCAAATTGACAGCAAGCATTGAGGCAGATAATTGGCGGTGATTAGGCTGATTGAGCAGCGCGAGGAGGACACACCTTCCTCTGCGGAGAGCTGGAGATGTCTGCCAACCTTTTTCTTTTACCAACTCTGCGTTGTTATCTTCAATAGCTTTTATCTCGCAGATGATTCTTAACTCATTTGTAATTGTCCCTGTTTCCTTGATTATACTCAACTTTGTCCAATCTTATTTCCTCAGATTTTAATCTTTATCTCTTCCATTTGCTGCAGGAATTTTGCTGCTTTTTTTCTCTTATCAGGTTCTTATCTACATTTGTAATCTTCCTCTCCATAGTGTGTTTCTTTGGGCTACCGTAGCTCCTTGTTTGCAGCCTCTGTAATCTTTTTGTTTGCAGAAACCCACTTTAAAACAGCCATAGATGTCATATTTTGATCATTGTGTATGCAGCTCTGCTCTTTAGGGACTTGTGTATTAGCATTTCCATTTGATATGGTCAATATTTCACACAATGGAGTGTATTGTTCATTGTGTGCATGTGAATCAGAGGAGTTTGGGGATTTGGAGCTGAATGGTGCAGAATGCATTTCAGGGATTATTGATAAGTATGTAGAGATGCTATTGACATTTATAATGAAGACATGAACTTTGCATTTTATTTTATTGCCTTGTTTTAATGAGGGCACGAACTTAGAATTATTTATCGATCTCCAAACTTCACACGATATAAACCCTCGTCCTCGTTGTGTTGCTCCGTCTCTCTCAGGCTCTTTCTTGAGATTAAAGTGTGGCTCGGTCTTCTTTGGGATGCACACTACGAGCTTTTCCCTGAGTCCCTCTTTCCAAACGCTGCTGCTGTCAGACAGAGAGAGAGAGAGAGGCTGCAGAGAGAATAACAATTCCCATTCACACTCCTCTTGGAAAGCCACAAAGCCCTGCACAGACTCAGGGTTACCTTCTCCCCTCATTGCATCCCATCCTCGGATTTGTTCAGCAACATCAATAGTTGGTTTCCTAATCCACGTAAATCCTAAAATATCCCGGGTCTGCTGGTACATAAAGTCACCTCTGTTACGATTGTGTTATGTCACGTTTTGTATGTCTTGTTTTGGGTGTTTTCTTCCTTGTATATTGTCTGGTCCTTCTTCCTGTGTTTTTCCCCTGTCATTAGTTTCCCTGGTTTGTCTGATTGTGTTCACCTGTCACCCTTGTGTTTCTCCTCCCCTGCCCGGCTGTTTCTCGTCTTGTGATTACCCCCCCTGTATTTAGTCTTGTCCCTTCCTGTGTTCAGTGTTGGTTCGTCTGTGACTGTGATCACCGGGGAGTGTTCTGATTGTCCGTGTTCCATATCCTTGAAATAAAGGTATTTTCAGTTTTTTCTGCATTTGGGTCCTGCCTGCTTCACTCGCCGTAACAACCTCATGGCAACAGACAGCAGACAGGATCATAGTGGAAAGGACTGAGGCTTGGGTGAGACTTAACTCTCCGTATTATAAAATAAATTGGCCTCGAAAATTGACTTTGCCAAAGCAATCAGGAAATGACTTCAAAAACCAACGGGAAGCCGGATTAATTTCATACCAATATGCTTGTATTAATTAAGTTCTCAGCCATAGACTCAACACAACCAGACGAAACACCTCATTAGGCTGGACAGAGTATATGGCAGCATATTGAAAAATGTATAATTAACATTTCATTTAACACGTTATTCCCACTGCTCTCCTGTCTGCAGCTCTGTCTGAGGAGAGCACACATGTTTGATTTCAGTCAAAATGATTTCGACCAAGTTATAAACAAACTATGCACAGTAAACTTTGGACACAAATAAACACTGCTTCCTTATTCATCTGGAAAAAACTAATATGTGTAAGATTGCAGCAGCAGCCACACAGGAAGCTGGAGGCAGCATTTAATAAACTGGATTTACTTCAGTGATTTACCACAATGATCACTTTATATGTCCACAGTATAAACTGAATTGGGAAAAAAGGTACTTCTACCAGACGCTACCTTCTATGGGGTGCAATCAAATATCAATTAAATACGTTTTTACCTTAAGGGAAATAAATACATCTATCCATCCATTTATCCATTTCCTAGATTATTGCCAATGCACAGCCTTTTATGATCAAAATCAAGTGTTTAATGTCATTTCAGTCAGACAACTCACGTGTTTCTTAATACGTTTATTAGAAGCAGCATATGAGTTTGGCGTCTAGGCTCGGGCCTCATCACTCCACAGATTTACAAAGAACATTGAGTGATGATTAGATAACTATCCCCCGAGCCTACAGTTGGAGCTGGGGTGGTGGGGGGCAGGCGAGCAGCAGGAACATGAACGCAGCAGCATAGCGAGGCAGAGGCAGGAAGACCTGGCAGCTTAAATAGAGCGGCAGGTTTAGGAGAATGTGATTGGTTGGTTGTAAGAGGGACGAGGTGTTAATGTATCATTGGTGCTCGAGTTGATGCCTGAACTAGCTCGCAGGCTTCGCCCCAAAGGGGAAGGAAGCAATCGCCTGTTTACACATCCCATACACACTAAACAACATTATATGCATTTATCACCTATGATTATATGTCTTATGTTTAACTTCATACCAGCTCTTATTTGGTTTTCAAATAAATATCTGGCTCTTTTGTTAAAAAATGTGTAGCTTGGTGCCAAAGTCAGATTGGGATTTTATTTTGTCTTAATTTTAAATAATGATAGCGCCAAGACGAAATCAGGTCTAGTAATCGGCTCAACACAAACTCTACACTTTGCAGGATACACAACATAACAAACTCTATTTTCCTTGCAGAGTTATTCAGTAAGTTAAGATTTTAGCCTATTTTAATTCAGATATATGGTTTGCAAAGTAGATAATTTAATGTAACATGAACTGTGTTTGTCTGAAGTAACTCTACACTGCTCATCTATTAAGGGCCACTCTCATTAACTTAATTAAATATCATCAAATTGATTTAAATGTCAATCATTGAAAAGCTGTCTCGTCTAAATCGGGACATTCATTTGTTAGATGTTCAGAGCTTTAAAAAAAAGATTAAGACAACATAGGAAGAGATCCCAACTCTAATGTATCCTCACCTTTTAGTGGCCTAAAACGTACTGTCACAGGTATTATAACTAATCTCACCTAATCCTCTTTAGAGCTAAAATGCCATTTAGAGGGCCAGCGACCAGCGACGCTCCGCTCAAGGTTTCGCTGCTCGGTTTCTGGCTTAACGGGATTTATTTTCTCCTTTACACACAAACATACCGGAGATCTTTAAAAGCTTTGAAGTTAATTGATAAGTAAGGAATGCACATTATCCCGCTTATTACAAGGCCACATTTTCAACAAAGTAACGCCATGACTCCCAATATTAATTGAAATGCTTTTATAGATTAGACCGTCCGTTGCGTAAAAAGGATCGCAGCTCCGTGTTGAGGGTTTCCGCCCCGTTACTTCTCCGCTGTTTTCTTGTCCCTCTTGTCTTTTTCTTTTCTTCGCTGGGGATTCATCAGCCACTAACGATTCATCCAAATTACTGTGCTCCAGTGGCGGTTCTAGACCAATTTGACTGGGGGGGCCACTGGGGGGCCAGTTATTTTCTGAGGGGGGCACAATAAATGCAGGACGAAAAAGAGAACTAGACAGTATGGTAATTGCGCATAAGAAAACAATGCAATACAGTTATTGGTATTTGTTTCAGTACACTTATTTATTTCAGATAGATCTTATAGTTATTACTGTTAGCTTCAGCTTAAGTTATAGTGCAATGTTTGCACTAACACCATATTTATATAAAAATAAAGGCAATGAACAGTTACATCTCTACTTTACATAAGGGTGTCTGCACAATCTCACATTACAGCAACAAAATCCTGCGGTTTTTGGCAAACCGAGTACCAGAAAATATACATTAAAAAAATTGTTAGGGGGGCCACAGGGGGGTCAGAGGTCAGTGTTAGGGGGCACTGGCCCCCCCCTGCCCCCCCCTAGAACCGCCCCTGCTGTTGCTCTCAGACGGTAGACAACGGAAAACTAAAGACAAGCAAACAGTTTGAAAAGCTTTTCGGCCAAACTATACAGTTATCGACCGAACTTCTTTCTGCAGATGTGAGCGTCCTTAACAACGGTCAATAAATCCTTGACAGCGGTCTGTACTACTCGATTAACAACGTGTCACGTGTTCTGAATTGACTAATCAGAATCGAGTATTTAACTAAGCCATGTAATAAAACGAATTAATTCCACCTCCTTTGTGCATTGCAAACACTGACTGCCTGTGATGTATAACCCTCTTATAAAGATATAAATAAATCTAAAAACAAAATGATATCATGTGGTAACATTTTCTACTTGTACAATGTTTTTATTTTCCTTTGTTTGTTGATTGAATGAGAAACTAAGCATAATGTCTAAATTCTAACCTTTCTGAGGTTTTAGGAAATACTGAATGTCATTTGCTCTTGAATAATTAATAAAAACAATGATATGTTAACCTTGAAGAGAGACTGCCAATGTTGAATGTGTTGACACAGACGCACACACACACACACACAGACACACACACACAGACAGACAGACACACACACACACAGACAGACAGACAGACATACACACACACACACACACAGACAGACAGACAGACAGACAGACAGACAGACAGACAGACAGACAGACAGACAGACAGACAGACAGACACACAGACAGACAGACAGACAGACAGACAGACACACACAGACAGACAGACAGACACACACACAGACAGACAGACACATTTATGAGTAAGAAGCAAATGAACTACATTCATATAAAAGACACATTTCTTAAATCACTTTTGAATTAGGTTTCTGGTTAGTAATGTAATAAAACAACTGTCATAGTGCATTTTATGACAGGAGGGATCTTCTGTTCTCTTCAACCACAGGAGGCCAACATTAAATTGGCATCTATTAGTGACACAGAGGCTGAACTGCAGCCCCGAATAAAAAAGATCTTACGTCACAATCCCATTAAGAAGTTTTAAATCCACTTGAGCTCAAACATCCTTCTGAGGAGATTAAATAGATTTTTACATAAAATTCTCGGAGAAATATTGCTAAAAAGAAGGTTACATCCTTAATATTCACATGGCTGCTATTTAAAAATTATTTTTAAATTATTTATCTATTTACCTATAGATCATATTTCAATAACTTGCATATATGACTCGTATTGCACTATTTCACTTTTTAAACAATTTTCTTTTTGTATTACTATTTACTTGCACTATATTTTCTGTTTATCTGTGTTTTGTGTTGCTCTGTTGGAGAAGCCTGTGACCTAAGAATTTCATCGGCATAACTGCACTGTAGCTATGTTCGTATGACTAAATAAAGAACCTTGAACCTTGAGATGTATGACTTCACCCATGACCTCTGACCGGGTGAACCTTCTCTCTGAAGGGTCATCTGTCCCTCCTATACTGTGTGTGTGTGTGTGTGTGTGTGTGTGTGTGTGTGTGTGTGGGTGTGTGTGTGTGTGTGTGTGTGTGTGTGTGTGTGTGTGTGTGTGTGTGTGTGTGTGTGTGTGGTGTGTGTGTGTGTGTGTGTGTGTGTGTGTGTGTGTGTGTGTGTGTGTGTGTGAATGAATAAAAACACGGTGTTCTGAAAAGCCGACATCTCTGCTCAAACGCCATCTGGTCGCTCATTCTGCGGCGGGAAAAGGTCAGCGAGAGGAGAAGCATCATTAGCCGAGCAGCGACTTCCCTCAGATGAGACGTGAATAAACCCAGAGACACTGACGGAGGACAGGTGGGGAAGTGATGGATGCAGGAAGAGGAGAATATAATGACGGCGGTGTGACATGAGAGCCGCGCTCAGCTCTTTTATTGTCTCTGGCTTTCAGACGTGCACAGATCCCCCCCGTCTGCATTGATTTTCTGGCTATTAGAATGGCCATTTTGACGGTGAGAGGTTATCAAAAACACCCAAATGGCCCCCCTGGAGACCCCTGCTGTGTCCCTGTTGCATATTAAAATCAATGATGAATTATACTTGGGTGCTTCAGTTTCAGGTACACAGAAAATAGAATGGGAGGGATGAACCCCTCTTTGATGGTCACACATGCAGAGCACACAGTGACATGTGTTCTCTGCTTTTAACTCATCCAGGAGACTAGTAGGAGCAGTGGTGTTGTTCTCTCTCTCTTGCTTTTCATAGCATACCTATGTCAAGTCAAAACCTTTGCAGTGAAAAAAGGCACATGATCCTCCACCTCCTCAATGAAGGTGCAAAAATAAAAAAAATTCTAGAGCAGGGGTGTCCAATACGTCGATTGAACGAAGGTAGTGTGGGTAGATCACATGGCATTGAAAAAAAAAAAAAATGAAAAAAATGGACGTACAGGTAAGCCAATCTGAGTTGTATTGTGCCATACGGGTTCATGCAGTTCTGAGGGGGCCTCACCTCCTCATCTGAAGCGCAAATGTATCCGCAGCTTAGTCCACTAGCACCCCCCCGCGTGCTCGCGACACAGATTGGGCAGGGGAGGCGCTGTAGGTAGATCTTTTGGGCTTGGTCATTTTAAAAGTAGCTCCCAAGCTGAAAAAGTGTCGGCACCCCTGGTCTAGAGGTTCTCATTTCTAAAAAGCTGTTTTTTAATGATATATTGAATCACTAGGTTTTTGTAATCTCAACAAAGTAGAAACCCAATAACAAAGGATCTTTAACTTTTAAACACAATTTGAAGCCGCTCATGACACGTTTTTCTTTTAAAAGAAGACTTGATATGTTTAAATTCAGGTAAATATTTATATTTGATCATCTCGAACACGTTTAATGTTGAGGAAACTGAATAGTGTCCTCATGCTGCCCGTCTGAATGAAACAGTCTAACCATTTCACTGAAACACTGTTTTATGTCTTTTTAACAACTCTTTCGAAATAAGCCCAGTTTTCTCAACAAAAATGGCAAAAAAAGTGAGATCTTCATTTCCTCAACAATTGATGCGATGACTACGTGTCATTATTTTTACATCGACTTTGCAGTTTCTCTTAGAGTTTTAGATAATTTCAGCTAATTGTTTGTTTTTTAATGGCCTAACACGTTGCTGTTATAGGTCACTCCTATCAACCTTGAGACAGAAGGCAACCACAAGCAAAGTGAGCAACAAGCTGGTGAACATATTGGACCATTTAGCAGCTAAAGAGCCGGAGATTTCCCTCAGGAGTTTGTAGAAACTGCAACAGGGCGATAATACAGTGTATCAGAGCATTGGAGGAAAAACACAACTCCAGATGAATGCTAATGTTGTCTCTGTGTGTGACATAGAAACAGTGTGTGCATTTCCTGTGAAATGGAAATATGTCAATGTTTTGTTTACAGCTTGTTTCACCGCACACAAGAGGCCCACATATTTAATTTCATTTTTATTTGTCCCGCTCATGCTACGCAAAACCAAATGTACAATAATTGCCACAAAACATGACTCTACCATTGAGCGAAAAGGAGCAGGGAGAAGAATACAATCTTATGTGACCTGCCCCTTTCTAAAAAAAACAAATGAATACAAATAGATGGTCTGCCCTTCATAATAATAATTTTTTTTTTCACAGCCAAACACAACAGTATCTTAGGATACTAAGAGAAACACACCAAAAAAAATACTTATTTCCCACTTGACGGTTAACGGAAAGAAACAAAACACCAAAACATCACATGTATAAGGAAAATAAAAGTGCAACACCCTCATCTGAGTCCTACTGGAGAAGAAGGTGGAAAGCGACACATGATGATAATAACAATAACAACAATAACAATGGCAATGGGACCCGCAAATACAGAGGAGACATCACATCAAAGACATCAAAAACATGAAGGACCAGAGTACATAGACTTATTCACATTCTGCTTCATATAGTCCCATCTTTCTTAATTTATACAACTTCTTTAACTGAAAAATACATTTACAATTCTTTAGATCCTTGTGTTGAGAATTCCACAATTGTACACCAACTACCGAAATACACATTTGTTTAAGAGTAGTCCTTGCATATGGATGCTTCAAATGTAATTTCCTTCTGTGGTCTTCCTTGTCTGATCCAAAAACAAACAACTGTTGTAAACATGCTGGTAACATTCTGCTTTGTGCATTACTGATAATGTCTGCAGCTCAGCTGTCTTTGAGTTTCAAGAGTCCTGACTTAAAAAACAGTCTGTTGGTGTGTTCTCTTGAGTCAGCTTTATGAATTATTCGTACTGCCCTTTTCTGTAATATTGACAATGCCTTTATGTTGCTCATATACGTGTTGCCCCACACTTCTATACAATAAATGAAAAATGGCAAAATGAGTGAACAGTACAACATCCTCAATGCCTTGTAATCTAGCAAATACTTTGCCTTGTTTAGAACAGAAATATTCCTAGACACTTTGGTTTTAACATGTGCTATGTGTGATTTCCATGTCAGGTTTTCATCCAGCGTCACACCTAAGAATCGAAATTCAGAAACCCTTTCAATAAAAACTCCATCAATGGACAGTGAAATGTTTTCATCTTTTTTTCTATTAGCAAAAACCATAAACTTCGTTTTATTCAAATTTAGGGTTAACTTATTTTCACCAAACCATCTTTTAAGTTTGACCATTTCATGTCCAATACACTTTGCTAAAATGTTTAAGTCATCTCCTGAACAAAATAAATTTGTGTCGTCTGCAAACAACACAAATTGCAATAATGTTGACGTTTCACATATGTCATTGATGTACAAAATAAAAAGTTTAGGCCCTAAAACCGAGCCCTGCGGGACACCACATTCTATGTTCATACACTCCGATGTACTACCAGCAAATTCTACATATTGTTGTCTATTATCTAAATAACTTTTTAACCAATCTAGAACTACTCCTCTCACTCCGTATCTATGTCATTTCGAAATTAATAGGTAATGGTCTATGGTGTCAATAAATACACCTATTGTGTATTTCTTTCTTTCTATAGCTGTTGTAATTTCTTCTGTTATTTTCATTAAAGCTAAAGCTGTAGATCGATTTTTCCTAAATCCATACTGACTCAATAACTCATTTATTTCAATAAAACTATCACATTTTTGGACAAACAATTTCTCAAGGACCTTTGAAAATTGTGAAAGCAAGGACACTGGTCTGTAGTTGGTAAATTGGCTTTTGTCCCCTGTTTTAAAAAGTGGGATAACTTTAGCTATTTTCATGCTATCTGGGAAAATACCTGTCTGAAATGAAAGATTAAAAATGTAGCTTAGCGGTTTAATTATGCAGTCAATAGTCGTTTTCACTATAGTCATGTCGATCCCATCACTATCTGTCGAAGTCTTATTTTTGCATTTGTCTACAATGGATCTAATTTCAATTTCGTTTATCTCTCCCAGAACCATTGACTGCAACACTTTACTTCCCCCAATTCCGCCATCCTCTTTTTGCCCATCGTGTTGTTTTGGAATAGTCTTTGCAAGATTAGGACCGACATTTACAAAAAAAGAGTTGAATTCATGAACCACTTCATTCATGTTTTTTACAACCTTATTTGTGTCATCAATGAAGTGACTGGGCAGGCCAGTGGATACAGATGTATTTCCAATAACATTATTTAAGATGTTCCATGTGCCCTTGATATCATTTTTCTTTTCTTTTAACATATTATTATAATACTCTCTTTTTGCTTGTCTCATTATAACTGTCAACTTATTTTTATATGCCTTGTATTGCTTTTCAATTGCCTTTGTCCTAAATTTTATGAAGTCTTTATAAAGGTTATTTTTCTTCTTGCAAGCATTTTGTAAGCCCTTGGTTATCCAAGGCTTTTGATGATAAGTACCTTTATATGTACGGAGTACAGTGGGACAATGTTTGTCATACAGTGATATGTAGATTGTTAGGAAGGACTCATATGCAGCATTTACATCTTCTACATAAACCCCTCTCCACTCTTCCTTTAAGAGGTCACTCCTAAATTTGTCTTTTGCTTCAGCAGTCCTTACCCTGACATATCTACTGCGACTCTCTTCCTTCTTTTTCTTTAATTGCCAATCATATGCTACAAATACAGGTAAATGGTCGCTTATGTCATGTATTATTAGCCCACTCTTAGCACTGTTTTCCATGACATTTGTAAAGATATTGTCAATCAATGTTGCACAAGTTGATGTTATTCTACTGGGCTTAGTGATTAGGGGATAAAGCCCCCTGCTGTACAAAGCATCCAGGAAATCAGAAGTTGTTTTGTGTTTAGATACATTTAGAAGATCGATGTTAACATATGTGTTGATGCAGCTTAAAGTGCAGAGAAAGAACAATGGAAGAAGCTAAAATTGGTTCAAATAGCACTGAGAAAAAAAGAAAATATAGAAAAAAGAAAATGCTCAGAAGTGATTCTTAAAAGCCTACTTTGATACATTTTATCAGGCGTACATCACTAATCCAAGTTTAATGAAAATGAGACAGACACTAGATGCAGATCAACAGATCAGTTAAAGCAAACGTCTCTCATCGTTTTATGCTAATGTAGAATTATCCGGCTTAAATATTAGCTTGTGTGGTATTAGCCCGCTAACAGCAGCGCATTTCATTTTGATCCTTATTCAACCCCTCTTACATCTCAGCACTGATTAACCTGACATTTGTCTACACTACGATTCAAACACTACCTAAAAGCAGGATTTCCAATTAATTAATATCACAATTAGCGACAATACGCTGATGGGATGGCTGACCTTTAGCGCTTAAGGCGGGTAAAGGTCCTGTACACTGAGACAAAATTGCAATTAGAACATTTATTGAAGAGATCAAGCCAGAATCTGCCATAATCTCTCTAATATTCATAGTTGTAAGCTTTAATATGGTGCTTTCACAACTTTTACATCACTTTTTAAGACCTTTAACACTTCAAAACTACACACACAAAAGAATATCAGCAAACACCACCACAATGTACATCAATTCTGCTGCAGAGAACAGAGCAAAGTCAGCAACCTGCACACAGTTTTTCAAAGTAAAGTAAAAGGATGAGTTTCTTTGAAGGTTGAAATGGACTCTCTGCATTGTTAACACTAACCTTCTCAACACCAGTTACACAAATCCTCCTGCAGTTGCCCCCACTGGAACACCATAAATGTACTTATGCATAATTAACGCTGGAGAGGTTTAAATAATTCAGTGATTTGTTGCAGAGCCAGTGAGGTGAGCAGGCATGTGGTGATAAAGTATGAAACTATTCTGTAACTATTTCATGATGTTTTTCTTCCAGCAACTATAGCACTGTTAGGTCAGGGTATAACTGCACCACATCTGATTTTCTACTGTTGACAACATGCTTTTCCCCATGCCCTGCAGCAGAAATGTATTCACTAAGGAACCACTCAGTTGGTGGGTCGAGGCCGGAAACTAGAGATGGCAAATCTGGATCCTTTTACGGACTCAAGGTCTTCTGAGTGAGTCATTGAAGAGATCCGGATCATACGAGTCATTTGAGTCATATGAGTCACCAAGAGCGTAGAAATCCTACCGGTGAAACAGGAGCACATAGTCTCCAACTTCAAATAAATTCAAATTTCAGAGCTACTAGTGACGGCGGCAATCCACTATTTGTGTATTTGCAGGGCCGTCCCTCCCTACAGGAAGATCACGCCGACTGCGTGGGGCCTCACCTCGCGGAGGAGGCCTCATCTTGTGGAGGGCGCCTCATCTTGTGGAGGGGGCCTCACCTCGCGGAGGGGGCCTCATCTTGTGGAGGGGGCCTCATCTTGCGGAGGGGGCCTCATCTTGTGGAGGGGGCCTCACCTCGCGGAGGGGGCCTCATCTTGTGGAAGGAGTCTCAACCGAGCCGCAAATGTGGCACACCTTTGCGTTTATGCGGCGCAATTAGTGTGGCGCCGCTGCGAGGCTCCAGTAGCACCGTCCCCGTCCCCGTCGACGCTCGCGAAACAGAGGGCATCATCATCTAACTTTGCCTCAAGTTGGCCAGGGACGGCCCTGTGTATTTTGTATTTTGAATTTGTCACTTGAGATTTGCATTTCACGAGAATATTAAACTAACGTTACATTAACCTCCGCTACACAAACATGATCTAACAACGTTAATGCTTGTTTATTGCAGTATTTGGCTTCTTACACTTGACTGGGTGAAGTCAAATTACCTGTGCACAGTATGCATCTACGTTATCACAAACAGAGCTGACACTCATTGAGTCTGAAAACCATGACGAGTCTGTCACCGTTTGCTGTTTCGCACTGTGTGTGTGGAGTAATCCACTCATTCAGTCCGCTCCCCGAATCTGAGTCTGCTGTTGACTCGTGCATGATGAGTCTGGATCTCTGGATCTGCTACGGTTACGGCTCCGAGTCGCTATGTTTTGTACAGTGAAGGAATTTCCCTTGATTCAAATAAACTTGCCTTAAGTTGGCATGACCATGAAGTCGTGCGACCCTGCTGTACTCGGCTATAGTTCCTTAATAGCATAACGTTAGCATTTTGCTTCTGGTGATTAGATTTATGATTGGAAAATTATAAAAGTAGGGTAGACATGTAGAGATTATCCGGCTGAACAAAACGTGCATTTATCAAACGGGTTCGAGACCTTATTTCGAGCTATTTTCCAGAATCCTATGGAGAAATCCCATCGACTCTGAGACGAAGGAACCGGTAGTGGTAAAATGCTAACTCACTTCCGGGTCTTAGGACTCGCTCCTTCAACCCTCAACTGAAATCCCAGCCTCCGTGAGTCAACTACTTCCGGGCGTGTTAAGGGTTTACCGAGACCCTCCGACCCTGGCTGCCTGCTCAGTGTATCTAAGATAAGATGGACTTTTACTAATCCCTCGTGGGGAAATTGTTTCTCTGCATTTGACCCATCCTAGTGTTAGGAGCAGTGTGCTGCCATTTTGAACGGCGCCCGGGGAGCAGTGTGGGGAACGGTGCCTTGCTCAGGGACACCTCGATAGCACTTGGTCTTGCCGGGACTTAAACTGGTGACCTTCCAGTTGCCAAGCCAAGTCCCTATCGACTTCACCACCACCGCCCCTACAATGTGTTGAAGCACTCTCTAAGCTCTCTAAGCCTCTTCCTTCCCTCTACCCCATCATTTCCCCACGGCACGGAGAGTTACAGAGTACTGGACCACCAAGTGGAGTCCATTGAAACTGAGAGACTGTCATGACTGCTCCAAGTCTTAAAGTAAATCCCTACAGCTGCTCGACTGTGTGGACGGATCATTTCGTTTCCTGGCAGAACATTTAAACCAGTGTCTCAGAACAAGTGTTGGGCTCTTTCTAGACGTCATGTCTCATTTGAATCACTAATCAGTTCTGATGAGTTGCTTTATCTTACATCAGAGTGAAGGAATGGATGATTAATGTACAGATGGACATTGTCCCTCAATACTAATACAATTTTAGAAGCAGTGATACCAATACTTTAGTAACAGCAGTGAGTGTACACTGTTAAGATACATATGTTGATTCTAAAGGCCCCTTAACTCTTGATTCATATTCATATCATTTTGTAGTGTTTGTTATGTCTTTGATTTTAAACATTTAGATTGTGTTGATGTATGCATGTTCAAGAAATAAAATGTTCTTATATCTCTATCATTTGACAGTGTAATACCTCCAATAGACGGCAACTAGCATGCTTCCAGTTGTGAAGCGAAAATCGTCCATTTCCATCATTGTAGATGCAAAAAAACACAATCTTTAAGATCAGCAGTCTAAATATGGGAGCAAAGGGAAACGTGTGTCGAATCTCCTCATAAAAACCTTCAAAACTGAGCTTCATTACTAAATGAGAGACACTAAAATGATAAAGGGTTTATGATTATATGTGTTTGCTTTCAGAAACAAATGGCACTGATGTTTATTCGAATACATTAACTTGAACTGAGATCTTGCAGACATCGGCATTCATTTTGATTCTATTTATTTTAAAGAAAAACCTCTATGTCGCAGCTTTGAAAATATGCATTAGTTTGTAAAGTGTAAAAGTTGCTGCCATGGCACACACACTAACACACACACACACACACACACACACACACACACACACACACACACACACACACACACACACACACACACACACACACACACACACACACACACAGATATTCTATACATGTACAGTTTGAACACACACAGTCTTGCTGCAGTGAATGACTCCATGCTTTTTCTTTCCAGACCCCATTAGTGAACTGCTGAGCCCTCTCCTTTGAATCTATGAGGCTGGCAGCGAGTTTGAAATCTCACACACACACACACACACTCACTAACTCATGACACACACACACGCACACACACACACACACACACACACACACACACACTCACTAACTCATGACACACACGCACAGAGGCTAAGCGGGCAGGCGAGTGGGAGCCAGCAGGAGGGAAATGTCAGGACAATGTCAGGGTGTTAGCTCGGCATGGCATGGCTCGCCTTCCAATGTCTCTGAATGTCACCACTCTGGAGACCTTGAGCCCACACACACACACACACACACACACACACACACACACACACACACACACACACACACACACACACACACACACACGGATATGTGTTGCACTCAAGCAAGCAGCACAGGGAAAAAATGTTGCAAATGAAACACCTCTTACTCCTTTTATAAGGTCGTATCTGAAAGTCACTCATTGGTAATAAAAAATAACACCAAAACTCAGGTGATTTGTACATCAGTATTCGAGCACGAGCAGATTGAATGATATAATGTCTTATAGTTCATTGTACTGCACACTTAACTAGAAACGATTTGACACAATTTCATGTAACAAAATATGAAATGTTGTCGTGTAAGAACAACATTGGAGTTTGCTAGTTTTGCGTTTTATTAGTTTAGTTTCGTATGGTTGCATTGGCTTTTACTGAATGTGATACTATTGATTTTGTCCCTACTCTGTTGTCTCACCACAAGAAGCGTGAAATCAAAATCACTGAAACATTTTCTTGGCTAAAAACAATATATTCATCACGGAAATTGGCACAGCTGAAAGGATGTTGCATTGGATTACATAAACGCTCATCTTGTACGTCTAAACAAACAATAAGTCTTGAAAAAAGATGGAACAAAGTACAGATCGTTCAACTTTAGTTCATTGCTGAAATATTGGAATCAATTTAGCAGAATAAAACGGTCAAAGATATGATTGAGGTGATTACGTAAGTGTCATCCGCTAAAGAAGAACAACTCTCTTCATGTCACAAAAAAAAGATTTGAAAAGGTT